>NW_013666008.1:449853-504334 GCF_000517525.1 Limulus polyphemus | reverse complement strand
CTCCACGGTCAGATTATCAGTTCAAGAGAGGCGGAGAGAGGAGGAGCCGAGGTTATTATTTCGTTTCCTTAGTCGGGAGTGTTTAAAGCATATTTCTGAATTAGCCGAGAATCCGCTGCGAAATCCGATCCTTGGAGCTCGGAGCAGTCGCTGTAATTTGTCTGAAATTGCTCTCTGTATCCAGTATTTATATGACGAATGGCAGACTAGTATTCTGACAAGTGCAAAAAAAAAATAAAATAATACTAATACGATGTAAATGTGATTATGTTAGACATATAAAATAAAAGAGCCGACCTAGTGATTATTAAATGTTTCCCAGCTGGAAAAAATCTTTGGTGCCACATTCAGATCTGTTGATCAAACATATTTTAAGATGACAACTTTTAATTTTTTTTACGCTAGCAGTCGGTTCACATTAATCTAAAATTTAATCTGTAAAGTTGTTGACGTGAATCATGCAATAGTAAATATTCATAGCACTTCGTTTTGTGTGTTATTAAGCACTCATATTAATCGGCCCATTACCAACGTCGCTCAACAATTACCTCTTATACGGTATTCCGTTAACTTGCTTATGGAGAAACATGAACCACAAGCACAGCAGGTGTAAGTGAAGTCATGCAAACTTCTAAGTGGATCTTATGTGATTAGCTAAAACAACGTTTGTGTTCCAGTATCAAGGAGTTATTAGGAAAGTTATGAGCATATTCGAAAGTATATAATAATAAATATCACTTAAAATAATTAAAACTATGCATTTAAAGGCTAGAATAAACTAGATAATTCGGAAGATAATTGTGATATGACTATTTTTGATTGGAAATATACGTTCACAGTTTGTTTTTTAACATGTTATAAATGCACAAAGTTTCTATATATATAAGGTTAAAGCATTTAAAACAAACGGGGAAAATACTGGATACAAGAACTTACTACATCATTTTTTTTTTCACGTATATTAAGGTTTGTGTTATTTTTAGCAACTGTGAAACTTTTTTCTAAAGTGTTTCATGGTAAGAATAAAATTTCGCGGCAAGTAAATTACATATGTTGATAGGTGATTATTATTCGAAGTTTTCCTTGGATATTCGAGATTTTCTGTATTCACAGGAAAGTGTCGTATCATTAAATACTCACTGTGTAAGGATTTATTCACACAACAATAAGATGCACCCCCTGTTTTTGTTATATACTGCTGTAAAATGTACGGTTTAAGTAGAGAATTACTAATGGAATCCATATGGATCACGTCAGTTTGTCAAATATTTTTTTCAAACTATTTGTATACCATATTACTTGTGGGCCCATGATTTTGTTGTTTACAGAATTCTAAATAACATATGAGCGCACAAAAGATGTAAACAAAATGCCGTAAACACTGTACTTAATCTCACTAGCTTAACATAAGAAACGAATGAATTTACCTAATGTTTTTCGTCAGTTCTTTAGGCTGAATGTCCTTGCAGGCAAAACATAAAATCACTAAATATGACATAATATGTGAACACCCCTGAAAACAAGTAATTTAGGAGTTGAAATTTGAAACGGACTTAATCGTTATTAATATGTCGAGTATTCGCTAGTAGCAGGTTATCTGGTGCTCATCAATACCACTTTGTTACTGATTAAATCTACACCAACATGCTTTATTTAAAATTAATTCCCACTTCCATATGAAATATGTACTTCTACCCACCTTCCTAAGATTTTGGAAACACATCCATGTGATACTCTAAGTTGTCTGCTGATATCACACGGTCGGACACCCTGGTGAGCCATCTCCACAATCCTTTGTCTAACCATGTCCGGTAGAGGACGTCCATTTACAAACATTCCGCCTAATTGGTTGATCCCTCCATGGCCTATTATGAGAAAAGGAAACGAAATAATCTTATTTTAGTGTGAGTCGCTAACATATGAGATTATGAAGAACTTTATATACAAGTCGGTATAATTAAACGTTGTTCTTTCTTCGAGAAAAGACGAACTAAACGTTTTAAACTATAACTTGACAATAGATAGATTAACAGAGACAGAGCTAATTAGATAGAAAAAAAGGAGGTTGTGTTATATGAATAGAACGACAGATAGATATGGTATCAAATAAAAACAGACAAGAAAGCAGATATATCGATAGATATAGTATTAAATAAAGACAGACAAGAAAGCAGATGTGTAGATAGATATAGTATTAACTAAAGACAGACAAGAAAGCAAATATATGGACAGATATAGTATTAAATACAGACAGACAAGAAAGCAGATGTGTAGATAGATATAGTATTAACTAAAGACAGACAAGAAAGCAAATATGTGGACAGATATAGTATTAAATACAGACAGGTAAGAAAGCAAATATATAGACAGATATAGTAGTAAATACAGACAGATAAGAAAGCAAATGTATAGATAGATATGGTGTTAAATACAGACAGATAAGAAAGCAGATATACAGATAGATGCACCAACTTTAAATTAACGAACATCGAGAAAACGATTCTCGGGAACAGCTCAGATACGGTTTTTATGTTTTTCTGCCTTTTGTATAATGAGCTTTGTTGAATTATTTTGCAATCGTCCCAGCCAAGCCTCGTGATGAGGTATGTAACTGTTTCAAGGAAAGAGTTAGTACATAAAACAGCACAAAATATTGCCGCAGGTTAGAAAATAATATGGTAGAAATCGACCTATTCGCTTATAAGTACATTAAAGCACGTGCAATACGTGGTAACCATATACAACGTATCAATACTTTCCATGACATATATTTATAACCTTGAATACTTATATATTTCAAGTGTTTCTAGGTAATATTAAACTTCAGTAGCTTCAGGCAAATACATTTTTTTGTCATGGACACCGCGGTAATCATATTGACACAATGGACGCTAACACGTGCTTACATTTGTATATTGACAACGTTCGGGGTAGTTAAGGTCATTTCTCGAAATCTCTGAACGTGAAAACTTTAATTTTCATTGAAATTCTCCTAATAAATTGTGAAATAAATTTCTTGACTCACGCATTTTAGTATCATAAAATGTCTTTAAGCTTCTAAGGATGAGGTAATGATAATAAACAAACCTTAAAAACAGATTATGCGCTTTTTTTTAAAGAAATTATAAACTTACTTTTGTCACGTTTCGATTAAATCACTTTCATATCAGAACAGGTTAGAATATGTATCTCAATCTAGAATTAGAAACATTGGTAAAGGTTTTAATAATTATTTGACTAAAACGTTGGTCCACCTTATTCTTTCTGGAAGCTTAGTTTTGGATTGCAATACAAATGTTTTTTTTTCTTTTCAAAAGAATACTTGAAAATACCGGTACTCTCCTATAATAAAGCCTTGTACATCCAAATTTTAGAGGTAGCTTGCTTTGATGAGACGTTATCGATAATTATATACATATATACCAACAATAGGGCGTTAATAATGCTTATGTATGTGTGTGTGTGCAGGTGTAGATTTCAACTCGAGTCCCTGTGCATGAATACAAATCAGGAATATTTAATTTCCTAATTAAGTGATACATAGTTCCATTCTTCACCTACTCTACCTCTACACACGCTGTGGACAAACTATTTTACTGTTAACCGAATGTATACTGCAAGGGGAACGGGAAAATATTACACGGTAATGAGCAGCTTAATGTGATTCAGATCCCCATACTATAAGGTCATTATTTAATAAAATTTAGCTGCAAAGAAATGCATTTGAAATTCCAGGGATTCCTGTATAATTACCGCTAAGTCGTGCAGAATACCTCGGCATTTGCCAGAAAATGTTTTTATACTGATTCAGTTTTCTTTTCAAGTTCAACTTAAAATATTTTAAAAATAATTCTAAACCTCAATTTGATATCATAAAAAAAAAGTAATGTTATTCATATCTGGTATGTCTAGGTATGTCTTCCAAATATTGATCAACCATGTACAAATGAACTTGAATAAAGATTTTCAATTAAAATCTAGGTAATAGAAAACAATTTCAGTATCAGTTAGCCCCACACCCCCTACAGTGGTTCAGCGTTAAGCCTGCACGCTGAAAATCTGGTTTCGATATCTGTGATGGGCTGAGCATAGATAGCCTTTTGTGTACCTCTGTGCTTAACAATAATCAAAACAGTATCAATTAACGTAGTTCAAAGTTGTTTTCGAGGAGCTTGATGTACAGCTGTGACATCACTCTGACAGTTCACGTGTAAAGAGTAACATCACAAATTCAACGTGTACAAAGTAAATGAACCTACAGTTAGTTGGAATTTTCTGGAGCGAATCTAGGGTTTTAAGAAGTGGACTCAAAAAGTTTTGCATCGATGTCAGACACACGCATTTTTCTGAAACCGTGTGTTACAGGATCTTACGTTTTAACTGTTCATAGGTAATTTAAAGAATGCTGATATCAAACAAAGCTGCCCTCAAATGTTTTAGCTGAAACATTATTTGTTTTTTCTCTTTTGTATGCTTATGTGGGATGATGAAATTACTTTTACAGAAAATTTGTCTCCATAGTTGGAATTGTAAAAGCAGGAATAGGAAGTTGATAATGTATATATACATATGTATGTGTGTGTGTGTGTTTGTGTTTATGTATATATGTATATGTAAATAAGCAGGCGTAACTTTAATATCGAGGTTATGCGTGTGAATCCAAATTAAGGGTATTTGATTTCGTACATGCAATGTTTAATTCTTCAACCATCGACTTTACCCAACCCATATTGTTAATTCTTTAATACTTACAATTACCGATATGGACCGCATCAGCTTTTAAATACTTTTTTCTAAGTTATTTATGAACCAAATTCTCTGTGGGTCCAGGATTTTGTTCGTTAAAGGGCCCCTAATAACAATGCATTTAAACTAATCACACTAATTACTGCTGGGGCCTCATAGGTGTTCATCGTATATAATATGGGATAACGTCCAGTGATTTTGGTCAATATAACAGGCACAAACATAAAACTACTCAATATGATGCATTATATAGTTGTTTGTTTTTAATTAAGCACAAAGCTACACAATAGGCTATCTGTGCTCTGCCCACCACGGGTATCGAAACTCGGATTCTAGCGTTCTAAGTCCGCAGACATACCACTGCGCCACTGGGGGGCACATTATATAGATTCCAACCTTTGGTCAACTAACTATTCCAAAGCCCTTTAAGAAGCCATATTTATCTATCAAATTATAAATTATATTTATTGGACCTAGTTCGAACTTTTTCTAACCTGACCTCTTATAACTTCATATTACATTGTTTTGTAACTAAATTGATAACTATGTTATCCTTTTTGATACATCTTTTTTTTTTTCGTTGTGTGTGTGAGGGGGTGTAGCATTGTCTCCTCTATATACATCTTTTACTTACTCTTACATGAATAATATTCCATCATGGTGGCATTATATCGATAGGCAGTGGTGAGGTCCATTGCAGAACAGGTTTCTTGGAGCGGCGGGTAGGCCTAGCTTTGCGGGACCGTCTACCTCAAGATCTAGGATGGGACGTATCGACACTACTGGATTCTCGTGACAGTGACGCGACACGCTAAACTGACTACATTAGTGTCACACCAATATGATTTCTGTCATACAAACGATCATCAATCTGCCAAAAATGATAAGAAGTTACGCACCAATCCGGATGATCCCCCCATCCCCACAGCAGAAAGTTGGAAAAAGTCAATCGCGTAAGCGAGACCCCACCGTTAGAAGGGGAGGGTTCAGGGTACGTTCCAAATCACGTGACTTGTGACGCCCACAGAGGAGAAGATGACTAGCTAGAATTTTAAGTTTTTCTACTTCCAGACGTCTTTGCTTACATTAGACTCGGCTGATACACAATTTACAGTTAAACTGATGTTTTGGTGTATCGCTCATTTAGAACCGTAACTAGAATCATGGGTAAAAAAACATCGTTTTTTTTTTTCTTTCCTATAATTTGATGAAAACCTGCGATGTAATGAAACCTCATCAACGCCTTCTCCAGTTTCGTATCCTTCCATTTCGCCAACGTATAATAAAACTTAATAATTTTAAAACCTGATTCGTATGTTAAATATTTCCGTAAACAAAACAAAAACTAAGAATGTACAAATAACTTTGGTGTTATTACAGCTGTGTGTACCTACTGGTCTTAGATTTAAATAAAAGATGAAAATAAAACAAATTTTGAATTTAGAGTCATTGAAATATTAGGGTGTAAATCTGCAATATATACTGGAAATAACAGTCACGTACAAATGAAATGGATAACATTTGATTCAAACTGATAAGTAAAAGTGCTAATATAAACAGATGGATAACAGAGTCCATTACAACTAGATGTGTAACAGATAAAAATATCACCAAATGAGTAAAGATGCTAATATATACAACTTTGATACAGAAGATAATACAAACAGCTGGATAATAGATACGAAAATAAACACAGATGGAACAGATGCTAGCATAAACAGATGGGTAACAAGTTTTAATATAAATAGATGGGTAGCAAGTAATAAAATAACAGGTAGGTAACTTATGCTGACATAAACATATGGCTAACAGAAGCAAAAACAAATAAGAAAGCTTGTTTTATTTTAAAAAACAACAACATAGCTATTTCAATATACTCTTTTATTGTAGGATATTAAAGCGATAATATGTTTATAGGTGTATATATATATATACGAGGTGCATAAAGCCAATAAAAACACCATAATTAAAACTATAATTAACCAATATGAACAATTACTAGTCGACGCGCCCACTCTTAAAATGGATTTTCATGATTCACTTTAAAACACGTTTTTCCTTGTTATGTGTTTGTGTAATAAACTTTTATCTCTCATTGAGAAATTTAAAGAAGTTTTCTTGATAAGGAAAGACGGAAGACATGGCGAAGCTATTTCGATAGCCAGTGCTATCATAGAACGAGAAAGAATAGGACAGAAGACATGACAAAGTTCTTCCGATAATTAGTGTTATAGTGGGACGACAGAAAAAAGCGACAAAAGACATTATGAAGTTCTTCCAATGGCTAGTGCTATCGTGGGACGACAGAAGACATGACGAAGTTCTTCCGATAACTAGTGTTATAGTGGGACGACAGAAAAAAGCGACAAAAGACATTATGAAGTTCTTCCAATGGCCAGTGCTATCGTGGGACGACAGAAAAAAGCGACGGAAGACATGATGAAGCTATTTCGATAGCCAGTGCTATCATTGGACGAGAAATAATACAACAGAAGACATGACAAAGTTCTTCCGATAACTATACCATGTCAGTCCAAGAACAAGTCGAACTCAAGGAAAGTTCTGGAAACTATGTTTACAAGGTTTGCCCGGAGGCAGTTTTCATTAGTAAAACGTCGTCACCAGTGTTTTTAAAAATGGAACCGAGTGAATGATATTCAGGTTCTTTGTGAATAATAATAGACCGACGACTAGACTGTATAAACGTTCTAAAAAGTCATTATTCCAAGGTTTTGTAAAATACACAGAATGTACATGTAGTTATGCAAATAAATCCTAGGTATTGTTTTAAAGTTTTGTGGTTTGTTTAAGAGTAACAATACTTTTGAGGTTCATGAAAAATTATAGTAATGTGTAGAGAAAAAGTTTCGAGGTGTATCTTTTCGTATCACTTAGAAACAACAGTAGATAGTCACAAACAATTAGATTTTACTAAATAACATATCGAGTTTACCAGCGCTTAGTTTGACAAGTTGGTTTGTTCTTATGTACGGATGCACCTGTGGTGTAATGGACGCTGGTAAATCCCCAAGGAAAAAAAAGACTATATCTTTGATATTCGTTCCCAGAATATCATATATTTACGAACGTAAAAGTGCAGGGATCGGCGTTTACACAGAAACAAGTGAAATGACCGAAATAAGTTCAAGTTTTTTGTTGTTTTTTACAGCGAAAGGTTGACAGAACAAAGATGTGTCGTGCGTCACAGACTTTTCAGTATTTGTTTGTTTGAAGTAAAGCACAAAACTACGCATTTGGCTATTTGTGCTCTGCCCACCATGGGTATCGAAACCCGGTTTTTAGCGTTGTAGGTCGACAGACATACCGCTGTGACGCTGGGGGGTAACTTTTCAGTAGATGATACAAATAAATACCTGGAGCGCTTGAGCGTCATGATATTTCTTCCATGACTCTCGGACATAAATAGAACCTTATGTATTTTACATTCCAAGATGTCTGTCGAAGAATGAAAACATGTCATAACTTTTATTCTCCTGTTTAACATAGTTTTTGTGTAACAACCAATTAGTTGATTTCTGAAACCAGAAGCTGAATATAAATATTACAAACAAGACAAAGTGAAACCTAAAACCTAATAAACAATCATTGAACATTTATAGGTTATGTAGCTTTAATTCATACTAAGGTATTTACAAAAATCCTTGAATAACACTTTTAATATTTTTTCTTGCCAATGACAGCGAAGGCACCCTGGCCTATATTGTATGGCTAGAAAGCACTTGTGGCACTAAACTTTTTATGAAGCCTTGAAACAGTTGGAAAAGTAATCTCAACTAAAACAGCTGTTCGTAGTAAAAAGAAAAGGAAAGAAAAAAATGGTTGGAAGAAAAATTAGTTAAGCATCCAGAATAACGCATGTTGTAATTACTAAATTATTCAAGATTTCAACTGTATTGCATACGCAGAGATATAGAAGAAGAAATCAGCATAAAAAAAAAAAGAGAGAGTCACGTCTGAGGTAAAAACTTTGAAGAAGGAATCATTAATCTTTGTCGACAGGAAAACTATACTGCATGTACAACATATTCAACTAAGCCTAATTCTTTCTGAACTCTTTAATGAAGCCTCCGTTCTGTATACCCTCAGATACTTGTTTTATTAGATACACAATTAGGGAAACTCTGACGTTAAGTATAACAACATGTAAGTTGTGACATATCCCTGAAGACTTTTGTCTCGTGACGTTCCAACTAAATTAAAGTTTTATGTTAAGGAGATCATTTATCTGTGAACGTTTAAGATTTTTAATTGTGACAAGCTATTTATAAACAGAGGGGACTGTGGCTTTAAACGTCGTGTCTTTTTTGGCATGGGAGCTCGCCATTGTTGTACCGCTTATGAAAACATTCAGTGCACGAAACTCGAGCTCTAACAATTATGATAATTACGATAAAAACGTGTTTTATTACGTACTGTCACTATTGATCTAGATAAAGATTTTTTTCTATTTTTGTTCTCATTGCCCTTATTGCCGTATATTTTCTATAGGTTTCAGTTTTATTCATAGCCGATTAGCTGTGGGATCGTAAAGTGCAACTTTTATTGGAATGTGATATAGGTCGTTTTTTTTCTATAACAGAAAGAATGAATCGTTAATTTGGAATTAAGTTATTTTAATGAGTTTATTTCTAAATGTCTCTTAGGAATGTATTGTATGAAAAGTACTAAAAAGTACATTTAATTATATAAATATCAATCTGGTGGGTAAACATGTTTGTGCAATGGAGTATTATAATAGAAATTTGACGTTAATACGCGATTCCCTTTATAAAGTAATAAATCATTGGATTTAAAACGTACAGATGGAATTTATTAAATATTTGGATTTTTCACAGAATTTCAATCTGCCCGTAATTATTCGATCTTTGGTACACAGAAAGACGAGTGAATGTGAATGACTATCAATGAAAAAAGTGTACATAAATGAATAGAGAGATGAATAATTATAATTAAATAAACAGATAGCTGAGTTTTAAAGGTTAGGCATACAAATGTATATAAATAGATGAATAAGAACAGGTAGATAGAAAAACCATTGAGGATAAGTAGTCGAATAATGGGGATTAAAAACGATGAATTGATGTACATGAGCAAATAAATGTAATTAATTATAGCTGGACAGAAAAAAAGTGGATTAGTAGATAAAAGTACTGATTTATAAGTTCATAAGCAAATTAAAGTTGTTAGATAGATATTGATTGATAAATAAATGGATTAATATGAATGAACGAATAGGTATTAATCATACTTAAATAACAGTATGAACATCAGTAAATATCTCACAGAATGCCGCGCACGTGTTCTCTAACGATCAATACCAATATACGTCCCACTTATCAAACACGGCTCACTAGAAAATAACCGTTTAATTAACCGGTCATTGTAATTCTAACCAGGTTTTATTGATTATATCGTTAGGCCTATAACAAGAGTACATTAGTATGCAGAACCCTTTTCCAAGCTCACTGCAATAATGACCTTACGTAACAGTTGAAGTACTTTGCATCAATCTTATTTTGTACGTTTTATTCAGCAGAAAAAAAATAGGAATAAACGCAGGAAATAGTAGTTTTTTTTTAAATTAATTAACTTAACATGTTGGAAATGGAATTCAAACTTTTAATCTTGTTAACCTCAATATATAAAAATTAAGAAGTAAAGCAACCAGTCAATAAAGAATTCCATGAGAATTCAAAATTGAATACCGTGCGTGGAAATCATGTTTTTGAGGGGATATTGAGTATGTATTCCGCGAACTTCTTTTTCTTTTCTCTTGCTATTTTGATCACATTTTATATCTCAAATATTCCTAACCCTAAAGTAATATATATATATATATATATGCTGGAAGACTTTATAATTCCATTTTTAGAAATTCTTTTTTTTGTAATTGATATTAAAACATTTTAAAATAAACAACAGTTTCTAATAATTGATAATAAAATATTTTGATATGAACAGTATATTAACTATTTTAATATACTTAATATAAATTCTTATTTTTCTAAGATTTACTTCTTAATAACTCTTTAACCTTTTTAACTTTGTCAAAATAAAGTCTAGCTCCTTTGTTTCTTTCAGAATTCTGGCGCAAAGCTACCTGAAGAGCTATCTGTGCATGGCCGTCCCATAGTTTGAACAGATGCACTAGGAAGTTTGTTTTTAGCGTAAGGCTACTGACTCAATGGGCTACTTGCACTCTGTCTATCGCGAGGAATCTAACCTGGATTTTAGCATTGTAAGTTCGTAAACTTACCGCTGACCCATCTAGGACATACTAGAGGGAAGGCAGTTACGTAACAGCACCCACTTTTTGGGCTACTCTTGTTGACCGAATGGCCCAAAATTACGGAGAGCACTTAAGAGATAACGGGATGTGATTCAAGAACTCTCGGATTCATACTCTAGGCACGCTAACCAAGTTAGCTATGCCCATCACTTTTTAGTCTTAACACCGTGAAGTATTTCTTAAAGAAGTCTCTAGTTAGTTTGACTGTATTTTTTATAAGCAATGCTGCATAATGGGCTATATTTACTGTGCCCATCAGAGGAATGAAACTCCAAATTTCAGCGTTATAAGGATGAATATTATTTAATGCGTGAGAAGGAAAGTAGTATCGAAACATAATAAAAAGTAATATGCTCCACCTCCAAACAGTTTGTTTGTTTGTTTTGTTCCAGAATTCCGCGCGAAGCTATATGAGGGTTATCTGCGCTAGCCGTCCCTAATTTAGCAGTGTAAGACCAGAGGGAAGGCAGCTAGTCATCACTACTCACCGCCAACTCTTGGGCTACTCGTTTACCAAGAATAGTGGGATTGAACGTTACATTATAACGCCCCCACGGCTGAAAGGGCGAGCATGTTTGGTGTGACGGGGTTTCGAACCCACGACCCTCAGATTGTGATTCGAGCGCCCTAACCACCTGGCCATGCCGGGCCTTCTCCAAACAGATCCAGTTCCTTCAAATAATTTAATAAGAAAACATATGTTTTCACTTAAAATGACCAATAAATCAAAATGCTAAAATAAAAACCTATTTTTTGAAGGCATATTGACAAATGGTTTTGTGTGTTTTCAGTAGTAGTCTAAATGTATCACTTTTAAACAATATAGATGAATTTTGAAGGAACTGGATCTGCCTAGAGGTGGAGCATAGTTCTTTTTATTCTGTTTCGATACTATTTTCCTTCTCAGGCAATAAATAATATTCATCCTAATATAACATCCTTGAAATATCTCAGCTCTACGGATAAAGAAGAAACTAATGACTCGCAAAATCTGAAAGAGGTATTTTAGAAAACTTAATTTCGGATCATGTTTGCTAGGAATCTTGTGTTAAAAAGTGGCTATTGGTGAATTCTACCTTTCTCTCTCGTTCTGTTATATTTTACGAGACGTACTTTAGTATGGATACAAGGGCTATTACTCAAAAGCATTATGAACAAGAACTTCTGAATGAAAGTAAATAGGAGGGATTATAATAATGTGAGTGTCAAGTAATACACCAATGAGGAACTTTACGTAAATGCACGTGGCTGTCTATGAAGACCACCAGTTAATACACTTCTAATTAATGTCATCATTCGCGAACTTTTTCCTTCAATTTTTTCCAAAAAGTGCGAAAGTAATCTATAGTTCATCCTTCCGAAGCTTTCGAACACATTCAACTAAGACGGAGTCACGTGCACATGGAACCTGAAGCGCGTGGTGTCAGGCTATTTGACAGGATGTAAGTGGACGGAGTTGTTCCTTGGATTATAAATTAAGTCATGAAACTGCAGGGCTCCGTCACGTTTTCTGAACAATAAGGAACATGGTTTTAACAACGAAAACAGCTCATCCTCGTGGCACGAAATGTTGGTTTTATGCGGCCATTATTGAGGCCAAAGGCTGAGAGAGTTTGCATGAGTAGCAAATCCGGCGCAGTCAAATTTTCTCTGAACAAGAAATATCCTGCATGATAAATATTTATTTATTTCCTTTCTGCTTTTCTTACCATCTGAAAGCTTACACATCGTTTACTGATCTTATCAGAATAAGTTACAGAGTCACAACAAAATGCGTTTTCGTAATGAAAATACGAATATGCCATACCAAAATGTATTTAAAAATCATTCTTGTCTTGCTTAAAACATTTCACCAGTTGTAATTTTGCAGGCTTACAACAAAAAAAATCTGGTTTCGATACCCCCGGCGGGAAGAGCATATACAGCTAATTGTGTAGTTTTGTGCTTGACAACAAACAAACAATATATATGTATATACATAATAGCGACCACTAAGCTGTGGCAGAAGATGGCGCAGATCAATGATTGTTTGTTTGTTATAGATCAAAGTTACATTGGTCTATCTACTCCGTCCATAGAGGGGGAATCGAACCCTGGATTTGGGCATGGGAAGACTGTAAACTTACTGCTGTTCCACTGGGGGACATAGATCAACGAAGAGTTTTTTTAGCGCAAAGCCACACTGCGCTATCTGCTGTGTCAAGCGTGGGGAATAGAACCCAGGATTTTAACGTTGTAAGTCTGTAAACTTGCCGCTAACAAACTAGGGGACAGCAATGAATAAAGAGAGAAAGACAGAGAAATAAAAAGCTATTTTACTGTCGTATTAAGTACTCTTGTTTACTATTACCATCACTTTCTGAGTTACTGAGTTATATACAGAACTTAAACTGCAAATGATATAAGTTTACAACCCAGCTAACATATGACGTTTCTACAACGTTGCTGAATAGTTGTGCATTATTAAAATCTATTAATATATATATATATATTTTTTTTCACCATTAACGTCTAACAGTGCCACAATGTTGTCACAATATATAATGCATGACATTGTGGATTTTACCAATGCACAACTATTCAGCTACGTTGTAGAAACGTCATGTGTTAGCTGGGAAATAACTTGTATATCATTGCGTTATGATTCGTACATAACACATACACGCGTATGTATATATATATAAAACTCGTTGTAGTACTTGATTTTAATGAGATAAATTTTTAAATAATTGTGTCAATGATAATTTTCTTTTCTCAGTGCAAAATATATATATTTTAACCACATTCTTCCGAAAGAAAAAAAGTCACAATATTAGTGGTTAGGTGCCCGGATTCGCAGCTCGTTGCCACAAAAACGCGCTCTGCACTTTAGGGCCATGGGTGCGCTATAAGGTTCACAAGATTAGCCCAAGAGTGCTTTTAACTAGCTTTAGTCTATCAGTTCGAAATTGCACGCGGTTACGCAAAGATAATCCTTTTTACAAAAATTCTGAAACAAATAAACTTTCTCTGACTATCTTATAGAGAAAATGTGAGCACAAAAAGAAATTTTATATCTCAAGACGTGTGTGTCTTGAATTATGATAGATTCTGATGTTCTTCGATTCGTAGAATAAGATTATCAAATGCAGGAACAGAATGGCTTCATCTTCGAAATGTTTTACGCTCGTATGTGCTCTAAGCGATTAAGTCAAAATCAAGGCCATTAAAGGAGAAAAAGATATTCATGGTGTTATGGCTCACTGTAGAATTGGTTGTATATCTAGTCGCAAGGAATATCAATGAAAATATGTTGTCAAAATACGCATTTGTTCATAGATATTCGAGTACAGGTTATTCTAGCGAGAATAAGGAATTACACGTGAAGTATACAAAAAAGTATAAAAAATCAAAAACGGGCGATGTTTTACGCTTTAGAATCAAAGCTCCAACTAGTATCATATTTTGTATGATTCCGTTGTTAATTGTCGTGCAATCTAATCCGTCTCATCTCTCATTCGGGTTGTGATAAAGATAAAACAAGACTTATTATAAATATTGATATTGGTAAAAAAAAATTGACATATTGAATTTCAATTTCTTATAAAGAATTTTTTAATACGCGGTTTTCCTATTACCCTCAGAAATATAATAAGATACGCATGCCCCAAGCTGAAAAACGAGTTTTACATCATTGTTTTATAATCTATATATCTATAAGAAGGGCGTTCAGAGAGGAACTGGACATTATTTCCTGTAAGTCAACCATGTCAGATTTACCACCAACAAAAGCATACCAATGATTTTGAAGACATGGTAAACCAGACAACGCTTCTCACCACACCGTGATCTGAGTCGTCGTTAAAATATGATGTACTTCTTCATATGATTCATAAGTTATAACATATCAATTTGATGAAGGTGTAAGTGTATCGAATCCGATTGCATACAGCTGCTATAGAAACATCATTTGTATTGTCCATACAGGTTATTTTTGATAGAGAAAATGGAAGTCAGAGCTAGAGTGCCATCAGGTCAGGTCAGATCAGGGCAATACGTAAGATGGGAAAGTTAAGACTATTCTTCTGAACTTCTCAATTGCAGTTATTTCACGGTAAACAAAAGCTAACAAAATTAAATAAGAAAGTCCCATTTCCTTCTGAATATTCTTTGTAAGACTTGCTGTAACAATTATTTTTAAGATGTTTAGGAACAACGTAGAAAATAATTTCAGAAGTTTCCTTCAGACAAAATAAAAAAAAGGTTTCGGATAGGTTAATACTTTTTCATTCAATCAATATCTTTTATAAAGGAGAAACTGTGAGGGCAACTAATGAATATAAAAATTACATTATGTAGCATAAGTAATTCCATCGCTGGCCACATTTCTTTTGATGACTTATTCACTATAAAGCATCTATTTGCAAGTGGAGTTATCGGGAACCAGAAGAGTAAGATGTCATTAATTAATTGGTAGAGAAAAACGTAACCTTAAGTCTAAAGTTAATAATAATAAGCATTTTGTGAAAAATGAAGCATTTTAGTGGAATATTGTATGCTTTAGATTTACATAAATGAAATTAATAACAGTAGAAAACGAACTTTATCGTTGAGAAAAAAAAAACATGTTAAAGATGAATGAGTAATTCTGAGCTATATGGTCAGTTAAAAACTGAAAATGATGTATAAATCATTATTTCTTATGCAAGGTTTACGTTTTTACATATTGGTGATTATGAGATCAAAGCGTAAACATGAGGTGCTGGTATTCATAAAAATTGAGTTTCAGATGGTAAATAAATTCAATAACTTAATTTATGTTTAATATGTATTAATTGATATGTGTAAGAAAACAGCAGTGAACTGATAACATTAACCTAACAAAAACATTCTGTTTCTTCGTGTTGTAATGTTGATTGAAAACAACAAATCTTGCTTTTTTTTGTTTTGTAAAAGATATAGATTGTTCGTCATGATTGATTGATTATACCTAGTTTTATTTTTCGATCTAAAAGGAGTTTTTGACTTCATCTATCATTTTGAGAACTGTTCTTCAGTTTTCATACTTGCATACTTTCTCTGTAAAAAAAAAAAAACACTGTTGAACGTTTACTTCGTCAACAGCATAATTTAATGAAAATAACGGACGTTAAACTAAGCATATTGTCCGCTACATGCTCTGAGAATGGGCTGACTTGTAGGGACAGAGAGAGAAAGTAAAGGTTCAAGTCCTCTTTCTTGTTTATATTTATATGATCAATATAAATATTTTTAACTGCAATTTTCCACTAAGTTCAGGTTAACCAGTACAATCGAAATACCTTCATAAACGTATATTTTAATAATTTTAGTTTTGACACCAAAGTTAACTTATGTTCAGAAGTACACTGCTTTTCCTCATTCCCTTTTATGAAGATAATATTATTGCGTTTGAACAATAGTTGAATATTATCAAAATATTGGGAACTTTTAAGATAAATAAGTAAGATATGGGAATATCTTTAATTTTATAATGCCTATCTTTCTTCTTACACACTCGCAAATATTCGTGTACCTAGAGAAAAGCTCGGTTCTCTCGTAGCGAACGGTCATGCTAGCCGCGTTGGGCCGCATGACTGCTCCGCTTCCTTTTCGGGTGTTGTCATCGTTTGCATCTCTAATTTATCAAATGAACGTTTTGCTGTCAGAGCTGTGCTCTGTCTACAAACTCATCAGTAGTTTGTCTAAGCACGCGTGAATAAAATCAGTGAGTGCCCCACGTGCACGAACCACAAAGCAGGTACAGCGTGCAGATGAGGTTCTATCCTGTAAATATCCATCTTTGAACGGTTGGTGAGTTCTCGATAAAACATGCTCATCACTCAGATTCGGCATAAACTGTTTGAAACCAATACGTATATGGAACAATAAACGTATTTGCTGACCATGAATAACTATTAGTAGGATTGAAAAGTTGATATATATATATATATATTCTGTCCATCAGTCATTCACAAAATTAACTAAAACATGTTGCTTGTTCAGAATTCAAGTAGCTTAGTGGTGTAATAAAGCAGGGGTGATGTGAACGAAGATCATGTTGTACTGCCCGAAGAAATCATACCTCACATCACTATTGTGGTTTGTGAAACATACAATTCCAAATAAGCTTTCCTTTTTTATCTGCCTCTGTACTATAACTTTCTATCTGCTCTGTTTGTTCATAAGGAGCAATTGTGGTTATAAGCTGTGATAAGAATGGAGGATTGTTTTTATTTTCTAATTATAAATCAACATTCAATGAGACCAATACAATAGTTAATATTGGCTTCTTTATTCTCCCATTAATAAACGCTACATGTTATAAACAGATGAACCTACTCCTAGTAACATCTATCAACAGATGAACCTACTCCTAGTAACATCTATTAACGAATCATCAGGAGCGTTACAATCCACGTTTTACTAAATTATAGTTACCATAAGCCAGTCTTGAAATTCAATGTTGATTCAGCCGCCTATGCTTATTCATCACATAAGAAGATTTCGCACGGTCTCCATAGAAGTCTGACATTGAATTTTTACAACAGTTCTTCAAAATCTATTAATATCATATAATTTCAAACTAGCGTTTTTAAAGATATTTTAGACTTATCGAACAATATACAATTACGGGTTTCATTCATTAAGTGTGAAACAGCTAAATAATTCTTATATTTCGGATATTCATGGAAAAGCTACACAAGGGCTACTTCTGCCCAACTATACCCTAATTTTTAAGTGATAGCCTAGAAGGAAGATAGCTAGTCAACTGTACCCATTCCCGGGCTACTCTAATCCAATAGTGTAATTTGGTCGACAATTATATAAAACGCCCATTTTCTCAACGTGAAAAGCTCGGTTGTTTTTAATTAGCGGAATGGAAACCATATTCCGGCACGCAATAATTCTTATGAAAACTTGGACATTTAAGAATGGATTATAAGTAAAACTCTTTGGAGTTACATTTGGAAATCTGCCTTAATGCGTAATAATTTTTCTACGATAGGTGAACACAGTCTAAGACTTATGAAAGTTTCCAAACCAAACTAAAATGTCTTGAATGTGTTATAGGAACAATTATGAAAGTTGAATATCTCTTACAGTAGATTTAAAGTATTGAGTATGAAGATATAAGTTTGCACTATGCTGGTTATTGAGCTATACAGTACATGATTAAATACTTATATCTGTTACAGATCAATAGATACAGAAATTATATCATTTACTCAGAGAGATTTATATAAATCTTGATTAAATGTCACAACGATAAGGGCGCCATCTCTGGAGCTTAAAAAGGACCACCTTTCGAATTTTTGATTAATTTACTTAAACTTATATATGGTACACAATTACCACGTAAAATAGTTACAACTATGATTTTTGTGTGTGAGGAGTTGAGTCATCATAACACTCATTTTATACCTTCGGTGAAATGGGCAATTAAAACACTTACCTTTATTTATATATTTATCGATAATAATAAATCTTTTTTTATGTTTTTCTGGTTAAACTGGGTTTGATTGTTTGAAAACGGAAGCTGAGATAAACAGGTTCAGAGCTAACGACTTCCTTTCCTTTGTAACATAAACGAGTAACAGGTGTCGCTCAGGAAAATTTTAAGGTTTAATTAAGAATTAAACAGGAAACACTGTTAGGAAAAACCTAAACATGAACACGATATTTCGATAATCTAGCTTACTTTATCATGAAAACTTTTAATCGAATATTTTAGTACCCAGGTGAGTTTATAGCTCTAACCAGGTTCTAGGTATAGGCTAGGCCTAACGAGTGATTCACGCTCACATACTAAAAAGGCGCCGTCTGGTTTCAGATGAGAAAGTTAACCAGCGGCAAGGTTACTGGCTCCCTACGGCTTTTACGCGTACTTAAACGAATTCAAGAAGCCACTAGTGTCTATGGTTTTAAGCACGCTATATAAATCAGGACGAAGATGACGATCAGAAGTTGTATTCTCAGAGATGCTGTTTTTACGAACATGTAGACAAACTTACAGGCTACTTACTACAAATAGTATGACATGATTTGTATGTGTGTGTGTGTGAAAATGAATTGAAGAAATTAAACCAGTTCCTGCTATTAATCTTAAATATTAAATTACTTAAACGCACGAAAGCTTTAACGCTTTCTTTTTTTTTAGACTGGTGAAAAAATCTAGAAACTGTGATTAAGGGGTGGGGAACAAATAAAAATAAAAATTGCATCTTTAACAACCGATTCTTGAAATTTTACTCTCGGAAAGATCATTTTCGGCAGTCGGGAATATTTTACTTTACAGAAACAGTCACTGCTTTTACCAAATAATGCGGAAAACACTATTTATTAAAAATGGAGGCGATATGAGTGCATCTCCATTGTCGTGGAGGGGCCATTTTAGATGGATTGAAATTGCTGAAACAAAACACACAAAAACAACAACAACTTTTTAGTGGTTAATAAGATATCTTTTTTTTATACTGTTAAGTTTTTCGTGGATTCTTTTGTATGCTGTTTTTAATATTGCTTTAACAGTGATTTTCATTTTAATTAAGAATTAATACAAATTCTAGTTAGGTGAATCGTAGCCCATATACGTAATAATACAGATCTTGTGGATATTATAGAATATGTTTATTAAGCCATAACCATTAAACTATTGGTTAGTGCGCAGCGTTGCAACCGTAATAACAAAATGTCCTACTTTTGTTTTCGATAATAAATTTATTTGCACTGCGTAAATACAAAGCCAGCAAAAATATATTGACACTGAAGAAGAATTATCTTAATTTTCAAGCCAGCTTTACGTTGATATTTTACTTCAACCCCTGGAATATGTTTCTTGCTGATCTCCCATCAACCTCCATCAAATCCTCTAATTTTCGCAACACCAAATGAAGGCATCATATGCCGCTTGTAATTTAATAAATTTTGCAAACTCAATAACTGAGTAGAAGAACGACAGATTATAACTAAAATATGTGGGCCATTTTTCAAAGTTTAACTTTTCGCGTTCGGATCTAATCAAGGGGTGTGCTTATAATTTGAGACTTTCTGTGGCAAATTTTACTGAAGAGAGGGATGTTTTTAAAGATGCTCTGGTATATATTAGTCTGATTTTATTTTAAAACGTTTTATTCCATATACCGACATAAACATAGGTACCTTGCATCATCGTCAAAAAGCATTGACACACACACGCACACAGGTACGTCAGTTCCCGTTGTTCGAATCACAGACAGGTTTTAAACAATTACAAAGCTGACTAACACTTGTTGCAATCACGAGAGCACATTTTGCGCCAGGCACAAACTAGCCTTTAAAGTGGGAATCTGTAGAGGAATCCCGTGCGGAATAATGTATGACCCAAAAGAGCCTACCGTGCATTCACCCACTTAACGCAACTACACTGGATAGTATGCACATTATTTATAGAGCATGCGCAACAGGTAAATGTCGATTACGTGGTATTGTTCAGTTCTATTGAACATGGAAAATGAAAACTTTTATGTTAATGCGAAGTATGAGACTTATGAGAAAACGTTCCAAGAGCGAAAATGTTCTCAATTCAGAGAAAAAAAGAGAACATAGAACAGATTATGCTAAAGTATAGGAGAAGATAAATAATCAAATAGGCTGAGAAGACAATAAAATAAAAGATGAAGACAAAACATAAAAGAGAAAAAACCGAAGAAAAGATATATAGGATTATAAAACATCAAAATAATAAATAAAAACATTAGGGAAAATTTGGCGAAGCTTGTATAGAAACTAAACTTTATGGCTTTATATTTGCAGAAACCCATTTATTTCAAGACGATAAGTAAAGTTCTTTACGTGTTCTAGTTGGGGGCATAATACTTCTAGTGATAAGCCAAAGAAAGGCCACGTGTTTTCTGGTGAATGGCAGTAAAATAAATGGAAATCAGTGAGGTATTCAGCAGAACAGTAGAAAAATCTCTGGATATTTTCTACCTAAGTTATGGAATTTTCTAGTTATTGACTAATCTATCCTGTTTGTCTTTTATTCTAATTACTGTATTTTAGTACCCTTTTGGAGTAATCAGTAACCATTCCAATACAAACAAATCTTTTCTGTATAGAAATCAGGTTGACGTGTCCCTCTCAGTTTAGAACAAACAAAGGCGCCATAGTGTCAACCTGACACGCAATAGTACATTGCAACAAACCCGACAAGAATCAATAAAGCAAAATCTCAATTTCCCAGGAAGAGGCAGAACACCCCGTCCCATGGGCTATCATTTAACAGTGGCCCTGACTCGCGCTAGACTAGGTAAATGATGACAGGTCTATCAAAGCAGGCGCCAGTGGCCCGGGGGTTCTAATAAACGTGTTTGTGTCAGCATACGGGACAGTTCAAGGCGACTTTTAATAGTAGAGCACCAAATTTTACTGAAGAACTTGCATATAATGAGAAAAAAAAACATGTACTTACTTTCCCAGGAATTGTTACTAAAATTGTATATATAAAAAAGCAATAAGAGAATCCAATGTAATTTTAGCTTAAGGGTTTGAATTTCCACAGATACAAAGTTACAAGCATACAGGTAGATACTACTAGCAGAAGAGAAACACAAACATTCAAAAGACGTCTATTACGGTATCGTGTGATTGGTTTCAACTTGTACCCCTTTTCTTAAGCAGGTAATTTCACTTAGATTTATAGATAAAACGGGTATTCATAAAAGTGTGTTAAGAACAAAGTGGCTTTTAAAAGCATCGTAAAACACCAGTTCGAGTTGATCTTGTTAATTCTGTTTCTTAAGTTTATAGTATAGATTTTTCCCTTTCTTAGAAATCATAGATTATATTTTGAAGCTGAGGTTTAATCATGTTTCATGTCACTTTAAGAAGCGACATTATACGAAACTGCTTATCAGTTGTCCCTTCCTTTGTATAATTAAAGGGATGTGTGCTGTGTTTTCTTAATTCATTTGGAATGTGGAGCCCAAAACATATGAATTGGCCAAGACAATGTCTGTATTCAGCGAAATTTTAAAAGATTAACACAGATACAGGAAGCTGGCAGGCTTTGTGTTCTTAACTAGCCAATTTTTTTTTTCTAGCCTGACAATAGAACAGCATATCTGGCGTCATCAAAAAGTAATTATGGAGCTTTTGAAGGAAGTAGGCTTTCTATGCGAGACAATAGTGCGAGAGATACACTGTTCAGGTCAGAGAAAGTGCTTGAAGAGTTGCCTGTTTCCGGTAGGGTAAACAATAGCACGCTAGCCACGAGGTTGCACTAGATACCGCTACATGCTGTAGTAAGTATGGCACAGGTACATTATCAGCTTTGAAAAGAAGGGGAGCAGTGGATTAAGCCGAGCCATATAAGTTGACGTGGCATACACGGCGAAATAGAAAAGGGCGGAAGTGGTGTTAATTAATCGGGCGGTGCCAGGAACCTCAGTAAACCGTGAAGACGCTGCACGCCTGCCGCTCGTGATCGACCAATCATGGATACAGAAGGTAAGTCGCGTGCGATAAAAAGCTACTGGTGCTGCGGTGGTGTTGTGATTTGTGTAACGGGCCTAAACTATGAGGTGGAGCTACAGACGCCTTCGAGACAACAATAAACATACGGTGGAAAAAAAAAAAATTAGGGAAAGCACTTCGTTAAAAACTCTTACACAGAACATATTTACAATAATGTCTTACAAAGAGGAAGAAATGAGTTAATATTATTAATATACCTGACTATATTTCAGATTAGCCTTAATTAATCTCAGTTATAATGAGTTGGTTAGAAATAATTCATACTACAAATCAGTACACAAGTTGACTTAAACCTGTTATATATAATTAGACTGTATGGAATTATCAGTTCGGGTCCTTGGCGTACAGCAACAGATGTTGTGTTGTTTCTTTGTTAAAAGCCTACTGGTGGTTTAGCGATAAACTTGAGGTTTATAATGCTAAAATTCGAGGATCAATTCCTACAGTTGATACAGCACAAACAATCCAATGTGCAGTTTTGCGTTTAAAAGCAAAATAATTTAGTACAAAAAAAAAGACTGAGTCTACAGATATATAGCCAAGCATAATCACTCGGAATGTTTTTACAAATTCATAAATACCTACACCACACACGTTATTTTTGTTTGTAATTAAGCACAAAGCTACACAATGGGCTATCTGTGCTCTGCCCACCACGGGTATCGAAACCCGGATTCTAGCGTTGTAAGTCCGCAGACATACTGCTATGCCACTGGAGGGCCCACACACGTTAAATCACACTGGTATTTTACAATGTAAGTATGTCAATTCGTTATTACATATGGTAATAAAATTTTAAACTTCGATACGAAAGGATTCAGCATACAGTGGATAATCTGTTAATTTTTAACACAATAAAATGCATTCACGTAAAGAATGAATTGGAACATACAAATAACAGTATATATGTATAAACATTCGCACTCATGGTCTGAATGGTCATCGAATTTTGATAACCGGTCACTGTGTGACTGAACATAAAATGTTAAGATAAAAAAGGGACACTGAAAACTACAATTATATATTTATATTCGTAAATTCCAATTCATTGTAAGGCCTATGAACATTTGATTAGCTATTACGAAAGACCGATTGTTTTCGTTTTTACTTCACGACAAACCGATAATTATTGTCATCTGACAATGCACTGTCCGTCGTTGTTTTTTTTCTTAGTTCGTTAATAACACAATATATGTATGCAGTTAAGTATTTATTTATTTCTTAGACTGGTTTCAGAAGAATACGAAAACTAGTAAATTGTTACTATATACAAGAAACCGGGAGGCGCAGAAACCGGGAGAGAGGAGGGGGAGTGATTACCCCCGTTAGATTTGTATAGAGGGGGCAGCAGCGGTCACCCTCAAATAGAAAAATTCATACGGGACCAAAAAAACAACGATATTTCTATTTAGAGATTCTAAATTTTGATTGATCATCATTTAAATACAATGTATATATTATATAATGTCACTAGTTACTGAAAACCACACCATTCATGTCTAAGTGACGCTAAAATAATATATATATTGTAGAGTTACTGTGCGTCTATAAAGCTTTCCAAACATCTGCAGGTCAATACACGTCTTTATACAAGCTGGGTTGTCAGTAGGGGCGCTAGGTGCAAGAAAAGTATTCTTCTATAAATTAACATGTTGGTTACACATTAAAACAGAATACAATACATCATTAAAGTCCTGAAGTTAGAAACGAAACAATAACTAAAAAGTAAAGAAAACAGAAAATTACTCACAGTTTCTACCAGCCGTTATTACATCAAACAATTTCGAATAGTTTTTAATTGGCTATAAATTCACCATATATGAATTTTCACAAGTTAATTTTTTTACTAAAAAGTTTTTATGTACAGATGTTGTTAAGCAAAATGTAAAAGTTAAATTAAATTTGCAAAATGGAAAGAAACATAAGCATAATCGGTGAGAAATTTTAATATTACTGAACTTTGTATTATATATTACACATACCTCATGATCTGATCCATACATTTCATTGTTCATTTGTACGTAACAAAACTGGGTTGATATGTACATTATTTGGTCACTTTATGATTACCGTATTTTTCAGTGTATAAGACGCACTTTTTTACTCCAAAATTACACATACCTCATGATCTGATCCATACATTTCATTGTTCATTTGTACGTAACAAAACTGGGTTGATATGTACATTATTTGGTCACTTTATGATTACCGTATTTTTCGATGTATAAGACGCACTTTTTTACTCCAAAATTTGATGTCAAAATCTGTTTGCATCTTATACACCGAAGATATGAATAACATATATGTATATATACGATATACACAAGCCATGTGTACATACATTTAAATAGTCATGCATAGTTTAGTTCAATTGAATGTGTTATTTATAACAATAGTAGTTTTTTTATTTTAAAAACATAACTATTTGTAATGCTCCCTAAATAATAAAGAAATAAATTACAATGAAAGCAATAAATATTTTGTAGGTTTTGAACCAAACTAAATAACAGTAAACCTTTTTTATATTTACGGTATTTTCTTATTTTGATGTTTTGAGCTCTTTTGTGTTTAGAACAATATGTACTAATTTTTAAAGTAGCAAATTGAATTTTTGTTCAATAAAAATATTTCAAATGCGAATGTAGCTATTTTTTCCCCAAAACTTTGTCTTCAAAATAGGGTGCGTCTTATACACCGGTGCATCTTATATTCCGAAAAATACGGTACCTCACCATCTAATACATACATTTCTCTACTGACTTGTATACATATAAAACAATCGGGTGATGTATACATAGACACGTTATCTTTGCCATATTGCACATATCTCATAATCTAATACATACATTTCCTTGTTGACTTATACGTATTTAAATGGGGTGATGTATGTGTAGTATTTGTTAATTAGGAACTATTTACTGTAATGTATGAATCCGACTGTAAATCGGTTCTGTTTTGTATAAATACCTGATACTCTAACAAACGTAATCTTACCTGCTGCCGAGTAGATTCGAGTACACAATAGGATACATATATACATTATTTTTGCCATTCGTTCAGGCTAGAGTTTAAAAAAATAATAAAAACCTCGGAGAAAATAAATCATTTTTGACAGATCGCCTGGTAAATATAAAGGGTAGTATATTATAATTTCATAGACGGTGGTTTTGGGATAACGATTCAGAAGTCATGCTTGTACACATACAAAACCTACACGAGTAAGATAAGATCTTGTAACTTTATATGGAACGTTTATAACCATGTAGTCATTTACGCTTTTAGATCAGGAATTCTTTCAAGAAATTTTAATAATCGTATTGTTTAGCGACGAAACTTTTGGCGTTTTAATGACAATATTACAATAACCCATGTTTTAAAGAAAGCCTAATGTTCAAGATATACGTTTGGAAAGCATGTAGCGTAAAAAAACAAAAATGGAAAAGAAAAAGAGCTTTCCATTCTATTTCAGGATAAAAATATGTTTTCCTAAATTTTAAGATAAAAAATGAAATACATTGTCAAAAGGTAATACTGTGCCCAGTTCAATATTTTAAATGCAATATGGACTCTAATTTAATATATGAAACTCAAAAGATTTTGTAGTTGAAAATCTCAGCCAGAGGTATGAAAACTAGATATTTTTTGGTGATTAAGATACATAACTCAACAAATTCCGAGTGGAGATCCCTGTTTAAGTTCCAAAATTCAGTAGTTTTCGCAGTTTAAGATCTTAAATCGAAATCTTTAACACAGCAGTTTTTCGCAGTTTAAGATCCTAATTTAAGATTATTATCACAGTAGTTTTCGCAGTTTAAGATCCTAATTTAAGATTATTATCACAGTAGTTTTCGCAGTTTAAGATCGTAATTTTAGATCTAAAACTCAGTAGTTTTCGCAGCTTGAGATTTAAAATTCAAAACTTTCCACAGTTAAGGTTCAAGTTTAAGTGTTCGGGTGTGATCTAGTGATTAGCGTGCTCGAACTGTGATCCCAAGGATTGATGGTTCATGGGTCGTTCTCGTAAAAACGTGTTCTACACTTTGAGGTCGTGGGTGCACTTGTAGCTAGAGTGAAAATCAAATCCTATTATTCGGTCATAGTCAAGAGTAATCTAAAAGTTGGCCGTGTGTGGTGTTGACTAGTTGCTTTTCCTCTATTCTGTCAGTTAAAAATTAGGGACTACTACTTTATGTACAATAATTTGGAAAGGAAGAAGCAAAGAAAAAACACAGTTTGAGATTTAAAACGGAGAAGTGTTCGCAGTTTAAGAGCTGTCAGCTCGGTTTGGGTGCACAGTACAAAACTATCTATATTGAACAAACAACATTTAATCAATCTCACAAGTAATACATAACACTAACTTTCACACTTTAAGATGTTAAATATTTTTCTTACTGTTATTTCCAGGTCAAGCCTTAATATACAATGCTTGACCACTTTTTATTCTGTAATTGTTTGCTGACCTTCTTTTTTTTACAAGATACGAAAATAGTTAGTGTATTTAGTGATTATTTTCTAACTGAAGCTTATGTTTTATGTTCCTGGTCACAGGTGTAAAACTTATATGCACCTGAACACTTCAAAATGTAAACACCTATATTTAACTGTTCACTAATGTAAAACATATGCTGTTTGGTTGTTTATTTTTTAGGACAAAGCCACACTGGATTATCTGTTGTGCCCACCGCGGGGAATCGAACCCCGAATTACAACGTTTAAATCAGTAAACTTACCGCTGTATCATCGGGAGACAAAACTTATGCTATACATATATTTGATTATAAATGCAAAAGGTTATATGTTTCTAATCACAAAGACTAAAATTTGTTATATATATATTTGATCCCAAAATGCAAAAGCTAAAGCTGTATAATCCTGATTGCAAATGCGAAAGGTTATATGTACTTGATTTAAAAAAGCTAAACAAAGCCTATATGTTCATGTTCATAGATGTAAAATCCTAAGCTGTATGTACCTGATCATAAATATGAAAACTTGTCATATGTTCCTGATCACAAATGAAAAAGTTATTTCAATTGAAGCAAGTTGGAAGAAATTGCAAATTGTCATTTTCTTGTTTGTTTGTATTATATGTAAAAGTATCAATTATTTATGTGTACGTTTATGTAGAAATAGCAGTTGTTTATGTGTACGCTTATACAGAAATAACAGTTGTTTATGTGTACGCTTATATATAAGTGACAGTTGTTTATGTGTATGTTTATGTATAAGTGACAGTTGTTTATGTGTACGTTTATGTATAAGTAACAGTTGTTTATGTCTATGTTTATGTAGAAATAGCAGTTGTTTATGTGTACGTTTATGTAGAAATAGTAGCTGTTTATGTGTACGCTTATACAGAAGTGGCAGTTGTTTATGTGTACGTTTATATATAGGTGGCAGTTGTTTATGTGTACGTTTATGTAGAAGTGGCAGTCATTTATGGGTACGTTTATGTAGAAGTAGCAGTTGTTTATATTTACGTTTGTGTAAAAGTAACAACTGTTTGTTTGTAAGAGCAACAGAATTTGTTTGGAAAATTATATGTAAGTAAAGATTGTTTATTTATACGTTTGCGTAGAGAAGATATATTTATTTTTATGCTTATGTAATTGTAATAGTTGTATATTTTTGTTTTGCATGTTATTAATTGTACCTGTTTATTATGCATTTATGTAAAGGTAATAGTTGTTTATTTGAATTTTTATGTTATCAAAATAGTTGTTTTTGTATGTTTGTGGAAATATAATTGTCAGAATTGTCTATTTGTGTAGAAGTTAGATAAGTATTTTTCATTTAGAGGTAACTGATCTTTATTTTACCAGTGTACTGTTGAAAGGAAATATTTTTATTAAAAGTTATATTTTCTTTTTCGTTACGTGGATATGTTTTATTTTCTGTTAAATAAACAGACAATTTTACAGTTTTTGTTTAGTCTACAACGTCTATTTTTATTTTATTTTCATAGGGCTGTAAAGCAACCCCGACTGATAAAACAATCACACGAGATAAGTTGATGAGAACGTTTCAAACCTTATCTATGCATTACAAGTCCATTACTACACAGCATCATTTACTATATCCTGTCAGGTGATATGCAGTGGATAGAACAGGGTTAACCTTATGAAAGGGTCATCTGTTGGGATCGACGTCGAGAGGGAATAAGAGTTCCCAGACTCACGGTACCCATCTGCCGTTGCCTGTCGCCGGGTGGCCCACGTGGCTTCGTGGCCCAGGGCACCACTAGTATAAACCTTGTTTTAGGCACAAGGGTACCTGTAATTTAGCCTTTTCTAATAACCATGCCGAAG
Organism: Limulus polyphemus; assembly: GCF_000517525.1. Taxonomy (NCBI): domain Eukaryota; kingdom Metazoa; phylum Arthropoda; class Merostomata; order Xiphosura; family Limulidae; genus Limulus; species Limulus polyphemus. The sequence goes on along the minus strand of NW_013666008.1, from coordinate 475,453 downwards.
CCTTTGGCTAAATCAACCGGGTTGGACGGTTGATTCGTACGGAGACGACAAGGAACCTTCACACGGGGCATAGCTTCAATGCGTATTGTTTACCAACTTTCTAGTTAAACGTGTACATACAGTCGGAAGCCCCTTACGACACCCATTTATATCAATTTATCTGGACAGTCAGCCATATGGTTGCTAGGTGGATATTATCATGTTTGTATGCTTCCCTTATGTCATTACACGAATGTTATTCATGACAAATATATATATATATATATATCGTTTATAAAATCCGTTAATTTTCCTATGTAAATACATTATACTATGATAACAGCATTATATTTTTGACCATTTCAATAGTTTTGATGAAAAAAAAGGTTGATATACTTATGGAAATATATTAAAAAGATCTTACAGATATGGGTGTAATACCCAGTTATATATAAAAGCAAACCGACATATAAATAGGCAGATAGATTGTATAGGATACAATTTTTTCGATTCCATTTTTTTTTTTCTGTAGAACTCACTTAGATGAATATTTAGAACTATGAAGGATGTTTAAAAGTTTCACGGCTTTCACCTGCCTGGGCTGTGATCCACGAAGTCTCTGCTTTCATTGCGTGGTCAAACAGCCGAAACTGAACATGGGCATTGCTTTATAAATATGCTTACTATTTAGCATGCAGCGTAACTCTGACTTCAAATGGTACAATTTTCACTAACTACTGAAACTAAACTAATTCCGACAGTAAAAAAATGTGTTAGTAATACCCTTGCAATTCATTCTTACTTCCCAGTAACCACATTTGTTTTGAAGTTGCTCATTAGACAAATGTTATTGTCTTCTTCTGTAACATTTATGTCTCATGCTGGTTACAATTTATGTTGTTTTAATGAGCACCAAACTCTTATACAAACCTTGCTCGTAAGTTATTTGTCAAGAAATTACTTTCTTTTTTAGATTATTCTAGATGAGGTCAGTGTAAAATGTAAAATAAACTTATGTTTAAGTTCGCGTTAAACATGTATTTCCACTGTTCTGAAGTGTAATAGATAAAGGAAATATGCATTATATTTGTTTCAGATTTGTTTTTGCGTATACATACACAAAGGAACTATTTGCGCATAGTTATGAAGTGACAGATTAGACGAAAGGCAACTACTCAACAGCATCCACTACCAACTCTTAGGTTTCACTTCTGTGGCAGAGTAGTGGGGTTTGATTATTACTATTATAACGCACCCATGGCCCAAGGTGTGGAGCTCGTTTTGGGGGAAACGGTCGGCAAACCATGGACCCTCAGATTCACAGTCTGAGCGCGCTAATCACAGGAGTAGAACAAAATTTAGTCAATCACGCGTAAAGCGTTCGATCCATGTTATTTGTTCCTAACCAAACGTATTTTATAAGGATGGCTATACTTACGTTTTTTCTTCGTCTCCTTCATGTCTGCAGTAGCCTGAGAGGCAGTGATATTCAATTCATTATTAGTAATGTCCATCATGGTGATCGCGGGGTTACCCACGGTGTTGTACAGATCGTCCTGCATTGAGATGTTCTCAATTGTTACGCTAATTCACAGTTGTGTGAAGCTTTAGCTTGGTTAGTCCTTCGGCTTTTGCCACAGGATCCACTGTTCAGAAAATTGGACGCTTCACACGACCCCGAACTTGTAATTACTCTGTGGTTTTCACTTTTCGAAAAACGTAGAGTCAGGCTCAAGGCAAAATCTTGAAATAAGTAAAAAAAAAACGGATGATTAAAATAAAGGTATATTAGGATGACCCCCCATCCCTCAAGGTTTTGATTTAGCTAACGACGTGTTTACAACAAGAACAAAGAATGGGGACGACTTCTAAAAATTTGATAAACATTCGAATGACATTTAAAAATATGAATCATATTTTCGTGCAGAAATGTGAACGAAAGATGAAACACGAAAGAAAAGTGTGAAATAAAAAAATTAAATGTTGTAGTACGTTACATTCATCACATGTTACAGGAATAAGTTACTTTGTCTTTCTGTTTTAAGGATATTTAAATGCTTATTGATCTTTAAAAAAAAGTAATTAAAAATCATGTATTATGTCACTTAACACGTTCATCATATTCATTTTGCATTTGACATGCTGTTAGAACTAGAGAGAATTATTTCATTGATTTATTAAATGAGAGAGACAAATATATTTCATTAGAAAAACTTCTTGTTGATTAAATTAACAGCATAATAATGTGCTCATCCTAAAGAGAAAAATCAAGAACTTTGATATGTCTTGACATAGCATCTACAGTTTTTGTCTGTCTAAAATGACTTGCTGCTCAGATTTTATGTGACGTAATTTAAATATTAATGTATAGCCTTATTCTGCTTAAAGTGATTTTCTGTTTATATTTTAGGTGACTTAGTTTAAATATTAATGTGCGTGTGTGTTTATAGCCAAACCACATTAGGCTATCTGCCGTGTCCACCGCGGGGGAATCGAACCCTCGATTTTAGCGTTGCAAGTCCGTAGACTTAACCCTGTCCTACCGGGGGACTAAATATTGACTATATATCTATATAGCACTATTCCGTTTGAAGGGATTTTCTGCTTAGAATTTATGTGACCTAGTTTAAGTATTAATTCATAAACCTAATCTATTTGAAGTGACTTACTGCTTAGGCTATATGTAACATAGGTTAAATGTTAATTTATAGCTCTAATCCGTTTGAAGTGACTTGGTGTTTAGATTTTATGTGACTTAGTTAAAATTTAAGTTGTAGCCCTAGTCCCTTTGAAGTGACTTGCTGCTTGGACTTTATGTTACTTAGCTTAAATATTAATCTATAGCTTTATTCCGTTTGAAAGGATTTACTGTCTAGAATTGATATGACTTAGTTTAAATGTTAAACAACAGTAATCTGATGAATATCCATAATAATAAAAAAATATATACTATGCAACAGAATAACCACTGAGAAACAAATCAAAATGAGGCAAATCCAATATGTCCATATTTAATAATCTTAAAACAGGACAGATTCACTCTGATGATTCTTGACATAAGATTCCAATTCATATTGTTTTTTTATTTTTATCCTTTTTATATTGTTACTATAGTGATAAAAGACGAACCTCAGTCGCCATGTTAAAACAAATCCACTTATTCACGAGCGACAACAGCAGATGCAAAGTTTAATCTCTCTTGATATCATCCATAGGCGGAGGAAGCAAAGGTTACCTGAGGGGGAGAGGACTAAAGTGTATATGAGACCTGGATATGGTAATTCTCTTGGGATTAGAAGTTATGACTCCCAGAAAATGTGGTACTTGTAGACTTCCAATGGAACAATTATTAAAACATACATGCTAAAACGCGAACATGTTATGTATGGCAGTCTCAAAATTATTAACAGGTATTAACCTGCCCCCAGTTTCTTCCGCCTATGTCATCAAATTAAAAAGAACTCACTTGACTGACAAACATTGTGATCACGTCCTTCAGTTGAGTTCAATGATAATCAATGTTGTTCTGTTGTCTGATTCTATCAGAGCTCAGAAATCTATTTCGTATAGAAGCTGCTAGATTTACAGTGCTCGTTAAATGTCGTGAAAAGGAAGAAAATAACAAAAGAAAATATATGTATAAAATGACTTCTAATTGATTGTTGTGGCTAATGGATAAACGGAAAAAAAGTCCAGGATGAAGGCATTAATAAAAATAAGTCAATGTGATTTTGAAAGAAACGGTTAGGCTCATAAAGCTGATACCTTGAGTAAAAGGTAATGCATATTTATTTGATGAAATCGCACAGAAAGAAGTTTACGTATGAATAAGTATATATATATATATATATATATCTTTAATGTATAACGAAAGACTAGATTTATTGTATCTTTTATTCCGACAAATTTAGTCCACATTAATCTTCATTTTTCTTGATTAGTATTTATAATTTGGACTACGTTCTGTTCTTTATCATACAAGTGTAACGAAGCAAACAGTCTAATCACAGATTTTTTAAAATCTTAATATACACCATACATCTTAAACCTGTAGGAAATTTCATCTCGTACACGATTATTATTTTTTATATTCATTGCTCTCATTAAAACAAATAATAAACTATTTGATAATTACTAATCAAATATTTGTGTAAAAGAACTTTTCTAGGAGCATAGGTGGGAGGACTAGCTTTACACGAACTCATGTTCCTTCCACTTACAACCGAAGGAACGAAATCACCAAAGGCTCCCGTTTGGTACACCGTTCCCCTTATTTTTTATATTTATATAACTTTACGTTAACTTTCTATCCTCTTCAGTTATGGATAATACAAGTTTGGTTTTGTGTTTGTGTGCTAGTTAAGGTGATTTCAGATTCATTATTTATATTCGAATAATATAGATAGTTTGCTGATTTTTTCTTCTGGGGTAAATTCACATGCAGTCCCTTTTTAAATGTAATGTATTGCTGTGCATTATGAATGAGAAATAAATTAATTAATCTTCTCATGCGATCGTTCTTATATTGAACATTTTTCTCTCGTAAACGTATGCCTATTGTACCAATTACTAATTCTTACAAATTATATATTATATAGATTTCTAAAGTTCCCTATGATACTAAAGTTCAGAACTGCTTAACCATTTTCAAATTATAATGCTAACAACACATTGTTTTCTAGAGATATAATAAAGATTGATAATTGGCTACCTTAGGATATAGTGAATTTAAAATATGCATTAGTGATCCGTCATATAATTATTTCCAATGTCATTCTTATCGATATATTTAACGCCGTGTGGCTTGGCTATTGTGTCCAAACACAGAACAAACGCCAACCTAAAATCCGGGCATCAGAAGCTGGTATTCAGTCCAAAAGTAATGTTTACTTACAAGCATCAAGTTCACTGAAATGGACATATCATATGCATGGTTGCGTCTGGATCATCCAACCGACACTGTTAATCCTGTGCGCATTTAGCATCTACATTTGCAACTGACCATGTCGAGCCCACGCGAGTCAAAGAAAGAGCATATGTCCAGTCTGGCGGTAAACTTACCTTATGGAACTTTTCACGCCACACTTCTCGGCGTCCCTTGAAGGAAAATACCGCCAGCAACCGCCCAGTTTCGGACGCCAACTTCAACTACTTGGTTCGTTACGGTGTCGAACAAGACTCAGTCTGCGTCTGCTACCTGCATGACTGGTGATTTCACTGAACCCCAGCTCCAAACATACCTGCACATGCAACAGCCAGGTATAATTGTTCTTCTATGCCGACTATGATTTGTGGATAACTTGTTTGACGTCATTTCCTCTTCCACGGATGAGTGGCAGAGTCTCCACAGTCTCGCACCAAGTACCAATAGAATTGCGACTGACAACTAAGCTTTGGATTAAGGCGGAGGCTGTTTCGACATTTGCTACCCTTAAAATCTGAAGGTCGTTATGTAAAAATAAGCACGCAAAGCTATACCACTCTCCCGCGCAAGAGATACAGCAATGCCACCTGTTCATCACGCTGTCCATTTCTGAGGGTTAAGATCAGAGGTCGAGATGCAATCTACCCAGCTTGCATTAATAACTAAGTTTTCAAACCTCAGCATACAAGCTTCCGCAGACCTCAAAATTTTGTTTGCACAAGGCGAGAGAGAAATTCTTACATAAGTGATATATCATCTAAAGTACAAATAAAAATTAGAAGCAAAAAACAAAACCTTTAGTTAACTAAAGATAGCTTCAAGGCATGAGAGGAACAATAGTATACGCATATTATAAAATTCAACATGTGACCTTCACAAAAATCGAACAATGTTTGAACGATCCTTTCAAGGAACTTTGTTGTAATTTATCAATTAGTTTTATTCCAGCTTTAACGCCAACATCTACATTGACTAATAGAAATTTTCACCAGTTCCGTTGCCCCATTTCAGTATAACACAATTCCAAACAAATTGTGAAGTCTAACTGAAAACAAAATTATCCTTATCAGTCAGGTTAAATATTATATTTCATTAACGTTATCAGCTAAAAATTCATGACTTCTTCATGTTCAGAAATTATTCGTTTCTTTTCAGTAATCTGTGTGAAAATGGTATATCTTTATTTTTCTTTTGATCTCCACTTTTATCTATTTATTAATTGAAAAACAAAAACACGTGTGGTAAAGGAACTTCATTGAGGATGAAAAGTTCTTAACGGAAGGAAACTGAGAAGGTGGTACTAAAAATTATAAAATCCCGATTGATGGGGACCGGGCGTGAGCTAGTGGTTAGCTTGGCGAATTATGGATCCGAGGGTTCATGTTTCGCGCCCCATTGCCGAAAAATCGCGCTCCGCACTTTGAGACCATGTGAACGTTATAAGAGTGAGATCAGGTCACTTTATTCTGTCAATCAAGAGTAGTCCAAGAGTTGGCGGTTGGTACTGAGGAAGACTTGCGTTGATAGTCCTTGTATAGCTTTGCGCGAATATTCAAAACAATAAACATCAGAATAAGCAGTACAGATTCTTCTGCACATATAAGGCCTTCAAAACGAGCATTTTCATAATGTAAGAACCTCTCTCGTAAAAGTATATATATTTTTTACTTAGTTGTATGTTTAGGGGTATAAATATACATGTGTGTTTGAGTGTATACACACGAGGACGTCGTTATGAATACTAATGCGCGAAACGTCAAGGTGTGAGTGTAAGAAGGTTATACGATTTAACACTACAGCGTTTGACTTTTAAACTCTTGCAAATATGACAGATTAGCAAAAGAACCTCTTAAGAACGTGTTTGTTTTTTATGTTTGGGGTAAAGAAAACACGAGATATGATCGACTTGAATTTACGAACCCATTGAACAAGAACTGAATTATTATTCGGTTCAGAACTTACTGTCACTATACCATGTAATCCATTTTGAAACCCTGCGTTGCCGATTTAGTCATGCTTAAGTATTTAACATCGTTGAACACAAATCTCATAATCCATCTTGAAATCATGCTTTGACTTTTTTCTGTATTTAAAAAATTCGGATTGTAATGCTTAATTCAAGCTGTATGCAGTATTCTCTCATAATCCACACTGAAATCGTTTTTGGTGTTTCTGTCATTCTCAAGGAATATATGTACATGCTTTCAACTTTATCAACAATCTCATAATCTATATTTTGAATCATACTTTGCTGTTTTCTGTACACCATATTCCATTGATACAGACAACAGCATCTATTTCAAGATGTGTCTTGCTTAATCTTATAATCTATTTTGAAATTATGCTTATACCATTTTAATCGTCCTTAAGGAATGCATATATTTAACCTCTAGTACTAATCTCATAATTTATTTTGAATCATGCTTTGCTATTTTATTGTCGTATCTGAGAATACAGACGGTAATACTTACTCAAGCTGTGTCTCATTTTATCTCATAATCCATTTTGAAATTATGCTAATACCATTTTAATTATACCTTAAGAATGCATATGCTTAACCTCTATAACTAATCTCAAAATCGTTTTGATATCATGCTTTGCCATTTTACTGCCATGTTTAATAATACAGACGATAATACTTACTCAAAACTGCCTCACTTTCTCTCATAATCCATTTTGAAATAATGTTTTGTCATTTCTATCATACTTAAGAAATATATTTGCTCTAACTTATGATCTATCTTGGAATCATTCTCTGGTATTTTCGCGATATTCATACATACGGTAAAATTTGATTGAATCTTTGCTTCACTTTATCTCACAACCCAGTGTTTTTTTTAAATTTATTTCTACCGATTTGTCATTCTCAAGGTATACTCACCAACGAGGTATACTACCACCTATTTTAAATTGCAATCTCTGAACTGAACGTTGAAAATCCTGTATTAAATAGTTGAAATACTTGAACTTAACTACAACTTTACTGTGTAAGAACGGCGAAGGAGTTCCGGCACAAGTTTGTATCACTTGAATTGAATCTACTACTCAAGAACAACTTAGGAATTCTTTCGTCTGTTATTTCTACTCGAGTTTTGCTAGAATACAACTACATAAGAACTTTGAAGCTCTCTGTCTTCCACCTGTTAGTGTCTTCTGAAGTGAGGCTGTTAATACTTCTCAAACGATGTTACTGGTGGCTTTGAGGAATTGTATTGCATTTATGAAAAATTGTATTTCTTTCATACTCAGTCATCCGAGGAGTGTAATATAAATTCTGCTAATTACTACTTTTTTTTATATATATTCACTCTCTATTCCTTCAAGCTGTTGTCCTTCTGGATACATATTTCACTGACATGATTACGTCAGTCGAGAAATGGTAAGCAAATCACGTGATTTTTCAAGATAACTAAGTGGAACTTGAAATCAGGTGTGCTATAATTCTTGAATTTTCTACAAATACTATTAATAAAAATAGCCGGTCCTAGCCTGGTAGCTAGTGTGCTCGGACTGTGAATCCAGTAGTTTATTATTCGCAGTCCTTTGCCGCGAAAATGCGCTTCGCACTTTAGAAGCGTTTAAGATAATATGAGTGACTGATAAACAATCAAACCTTCCAGTCATGATATTTGTGTGGTGGTGATAGACAGGAGTGTTTTTAGGCCCAAGTCGTAGGATAAGTACATAAAGTGTTATACCTATAAATATTATACCCCAAGGTCAAGAACAAAATGTGCATTTTTTCAAACGATCGTTGTTAAAAAGATATCTAAACGATCTCAGCATATAAACCTGATAGGTGATCATTCTTTCATGAAAAATCAGATGTCTTAGATATATATCAATAGTTTATAAGAAAAGCGCAGGAAATACAAATCAATATAGTCAAAATAACTTACCCGTTTGTTTATTATCAGTATCGTATGATTTTCATATCCAGAATTAGCCCATTTATTTTAGGTAGATAGTTAGATAGTATAAAAAATAGTTCAGACAATAGAACAATAAACAACGACGGGTGACTCCCTCCAGACTGTGCTTGTCGCACATACCACCAATGAAAATTATTGAGTGGGATACTACATAGAGTGAATGATACTAATGTGAACAGACGCTTCTTCAGGATGGACGCCAACTCGGCTTACTGATCAACGCATAACACTACCAGTTTGACGCGGCGTGACGCGCTGATTTAACACCTGCTTGCTTTTAGTAAAACGCGGGAATACCAATGCAACGCCAAACACGGACCAAACAAATTTGAGTTGACCAGGTGAATTTTTACCAAGTAATTTAACCTCGATGACTTATTTGCTTTGAAGTTTTTTTCATGAAGTTTTCAACATCGAAACATTTTGAATCGATTTGATCATCTACACTGGTCCAATGTTTCGAGTATTATACCTTGCAATTGATTAAACGTTTCTCCTTAACCCATCTTTCATGATTTTTTTAAAAATGTCATGCAAAACTACTCGAGGACTATCTGTTCTAGCCGTTTCTAATTTAGAAGTGATAGACTAGAGGGAAGACAGCTTATCCATACCGTCCATAGCCAACTCTTCGGATATTTTTTACCAATGAAAAGTGGGATTGACAATCACATAATAACGCCCCACGGCCGAAAAGGCGAGCATGTTCGGTGACATGTTTCGAGTTCGCAAATCAGCAGTTTGCGAGTCGAATTCCATAATCACTAGGTCATGGAAGGCTTACTGATTTTGTAAACTTGTTTGTTTGTTGTTAAGCAAAAAGCTGCACAATGAGCTATCTGAGCTCTGTCCATCACAGGTATCGAAACCTGAGCTTTAACGTTGTAAGCCATCAGACTTATGAGTGAGTCACCGGGAGGGGGCGATTCTTTAAGACAAAATTTAATTGAAAAAAAAATTGAATATATATCTGTTGCAAACCTGTTTATTGTTTTTTTAAATCAGTATAGAACCGATCCTTATATATATTGTTGCCGAAAGAAAATAATAAAATTTAAGATATCAAGTGAATATTTCAATTTATACCCTCTTATTTTACTTTAAAACTATTTACGTAAGACTGATAATTTTGGAATGAAATTATTTAACGTTAATCTCTCGTGAAAATTTATTTTAGTTAAAAAATCATTTACATAAAAACGAGAGTTTAACAAATTTTACGGGTAGACTTGATGTAATGGTTAGAATACATGGATTGTCCATCTGGCGTGTAGGTTTGGTGTCCTGTTGTCGCAAAGGCGCACTCCGCACTTTGGGGCTATGAGTGCACCATAAAAATGACTTTTACATCGCACTTTTTGATTGGATAACGGTAACCCAACAGTTGTGGGTGCCTTTTCCCTAGTCTATTATTTCAAATGTAGGCACGGCTATACGCAGATAGTCCTTTGGGCAGCCTCGTGCGAAAATTCTAATCAAACAAGTTATATATTTTCGTAAACCCGGTGTCATGTGACTGAAAAGAAATTTGTAATTGTAAGTAAAGAGAAAATCACTTTTTTAAAATTTAAGATTAAAAAAAACGCAAATAAATCGAGAGAAATGGTTAGATTTGCTCTTTTATTTTCAAAATTGAATATTTTTGCTAAATTGTTACGTATTATATAACAAAGTCTATGTTCATATATATTTACAAAACTTTGAAAAAGCTACAGGTATATAAATATTTGAGAGAAAACCTTAAGAAATATTTATTTTGTAAACTATTAAAGTTTGATGCTTTAACAGCATCCACGAAAGGTTGATAATTATTAAAAATCCATAGAACTAAATCATAATAGTTACAAAAATCCATAGAAATAAATCATAATAATCATTAAAAACCCATAGAACTAATTGCTATTACTATTCTTCATAGTTTAGGTTTATTTTTCCATTCACAATGGATCGACTTCATAAAGAAAACTTGGTGTATGTCAACAGGGTTATCAGAATATGTCTATATATTAAACCTATTGAAATATTTTTAGATATGACTATTTTTCTCTCAAAATAAACAACAATGTCCTTGAGTATAAGTTGCCTAGATGGTCAAGTTTTTCGTATGTCTATACCAATATATGTATTTCTTAACCTTAATATAAGCCCCCCAGTGGCACAGCGGTATGTCTGCGGACTTGCAACGCTAGAAACCGGGTTTCGATACCCGTGGTGGGCAGAGCACAGATAGCCCTTGTGTAGCTTTGTGCATAATTAAAAACAAACAAACAAACCTTAATATAAAAATAAAAACACGTGAAATAGCATTCAAAATCACGAATATGTCAGCTTGTTATAATTCCACAAATATAATATTTTCACGATCATGTTCAATTAAGATGTATAAGAACTCTTCTAGATATCATACTAATTATTAGTTCTAAACAGTGTCTTTTCTTGAATATTTTTAGAGTGCATTTACTTAGAATATTTCCTTCTCTTTTAGATTGTTCTCAAATAGTGGGGTGTAAAAATCCTGTAATTTGAAAAAGTTTTTATATTGGATGATATTTTAGATTTAACATAAATAATATAATATAGACCGGATATAGACATTTTTCTGGATTCAGTTTTGGTCACTTAATATAACTGGGATCCAAACATTACTTTGGACTCAAACTGATAATATGATATAACCAGAATTAAGATACCATTTTGGATTCAATATTGATGACTTAATATAGTCCTCATCCACATGTTGGTTTGGATTTAATATTGATGACTAAATATAGTCCAGATCAATAAATTGGTTTGGATTCAACATTGATAATATAACTTCGATCCAGAAATTGTTTTTTAAATATCATAATTTCGCACATTGCGTGCCTACCTGAAACTAACACACAGTTCTTAGTTAAAGCTAATGCTCGCATCTGTCTCTGTGTTTGGCGTTAGCAGCTGTTGTGCGCAATGCTCTGGCGGGTATAATTATTCAATGAATGTATGAATATGCAAATACCACTACATTTAGGCATTTAAGCAAGTAATCCTGGATTGATACATATAGGTACAGAGAAGATCCATACGTCTGCTGAAAGTGAATACATAATTTGTTGAAACATTTTCTTTGAAGCAGGTATTTCACAAATACAGAAAAAAGTTGATGTTTGTTATTTTAGTTCTTTTATGATTCTTATAACTGCTTTTATGAGCTCTAAAAGTCCCCACTGGCACAACGGTATGTCTGCAGACTTACAATACTAGAAATCGGGTTTCGATACTCGTGGTGAGTAGAAAACAGATAGTCCATTGTGTATGTTCGTGCTTAAACTACAAACAAAAAGAGTCCTAAAAACTACAAACTAATCATATTCTTTCTTTACAACAAGTCTGGGTTTTATAATTGAAAATTCTTATGAAATATTTTAAGTTCTTGAAGAACAACTGTGACAGGGATGGGAATGTTGGCTGCTACAACTGTGACAGGGATGGGAATGTTGGCTGCTACAAGAGCCAAGGCAGGATAAATTTGTTAGAAACAAACTTGTGATATTTAGGCCATTACTTCGTGTAACATATAAGGAACATAACAGAAGCTATTATTTTGAAGAAAAAAAGAAACTCATTATTCAGGCCAACGTTTTATCCCCTACAAAAACCAAGGTAAAGCCTTTTTGTGAGTTTCAATATATAGTTCAAGTGTTCATCCTATGTATAAACGAGGCAGACGTAGTTTATTAAAGAAGGACTCAGTGTTTTACATGAAACGTCATTTACTCCGAGGTCCAAGGCCAGAGCAGTTTTTTAAAAGACCGTGTAATCACTCAAAACGTAGTATACCATAAAAGAACTAAAATAGAAAGGTGTTTTTGTAAAGGACTCAGTATATCGAATGAGATGTCGTATAATATATGTAGGAGCCAAACAGATGGGGGTTTGTTGAAAAAGGACGCACTATATCGGCTGAAACGTCATATATTACGATAATCAAGCAGGGCCAATTTGTTTGAAAACGAGCTCACAGCATGAAAGAAGAACCAAAAGTTCGTAAGAAATTTCAGACATTTCAATGTTTCTTAGCGTTGTAATGAAACAAGATATCTAAAGCTGATGGTGGGGGAGTCTATTAGGTGAAACTTAGTATTCAGGGTTTTATTTATAACGTCATAAACAGACTTGAATTTGTACACCGTGCTTTGGACTTTAAGAGATTTGTTCGTTTTCTAAAGCTAGCAGTCTGTCATGAAGGGCGAGGGAGGGAAGAAATAAAAAATTATAATTTTCTAAATACACAATAGAAGAACAGGCATTTACTCAAGGTAAGATTTCACGGTGTTGTATAGTACAGGGGGACTACATACAAAGATGCAACTAGTAGGGGTAAGTTGATACTACTTTAACTGTGACTGGGTTCATACATAACCATCTGGTTAATCAGAACAATGAAAAATTTATCCGTTTTATTTTATTATTCTCTCTATAAGCTATAGAAGAAACGACAAACCCAAGCTTCACGTGTAGAGGTTCTTGACATTCTAGCTGTGTCTGTATGAACTACTTGATTGTAAATTTTGATAGTGGTTGTCAAGAGAAACTTCTTAAAAACTCTTAACAATCCAAAATACGTTCAATAGGCAGATGATTCCCTGCCGATTCTATCCTTGTTCACTAAATCTTTAACATGAGGTTTACAATTATTTGTCCAACAAACCTCGTCACTTCAAAGCCAAGGGTTGACACGTGTGTTGACGGCTCTGCCACCCTCTGTGCTCACTGGTACATCCAAACCACTAGGACCAAAGAGGAGGAGAGACAGGCATCCCACGGAGTAACCACTGGTGACTGCATGGGGGTTAATAATTTAAACCCTGGTGCTATCATCGAACCATGTCAAGCAGATATTTACAAGGACACCATTCAGAAGATAGTTTTTTAAACAGCGATATCAACAGCCGGATTAAGTTCTTCTTGTGGTTTTTCGAATAATGGCAGATGAAACGACAAAAAAGAGCCTAAAAAGGACTCACGATAAGCCTATTCCGAATTTCAAAAAGAGTGTATGATTTCTGCAATGTTTGTCAACATTTCATGAGATTAATTACGATATTTATGCATTAATATTAGGAGTGTTAGGCATATTTCTTTTACATTAAATATCTTCGGAATGAATCAAAGAAAAATGTAAAAACAGATTAACAAAAATAAATACGTTGTAAAATATTGAGAACTTATACACACGGAAACAGTTTATCTTTTATACACACCTGAGAGTTTTGAATTTCATTAACATATTGCGTGTGTCTGTATATATATATATACTAGCTGGAGTACCCGTCACCTGGACGGAAGTTATGTAAATTCATGATTAATGAAAGGTTATCTTAAGACAAGATAAAAGTTGCTTCCGTTATATGTAATTTTAAAAAAACACAAAAAACGTTCCCCCCAAAAATCCCCGTAAAGTACAAAATTTGAAACCACAACTTTGCACGTATCTCCGCATAGAACCTTTAAACCTTCATGCAAATTTGGTGAATATCAATCAACAAGGGGCGAAGTAGTGGTAAGAAACGCAAAAACGGCCATAAAAACCGCAAAACTGAAAATTTGTATGTATCTCCCCATGGACCCAAGTGAACCTCCATGCCAAATTTGGTGAAGATCCACCCACATCCTGCGAAGTAGTTACACGGACATACAACAGGCAGTACTATTATATTTATATAGATATACTTCCCATAAAAAATATAATGTTGACACGTCTCAGTTCAAAATATCTCTCTTTTCATTCGTAGAAATTGAGTGAAATTAATACCCCTCGTACATCCAATGGGATATGATAAAATATACCTAACGTATAGATTCGTCAGTCTATCTCTCTAGATCATGTTGTCTTGTATACCTTGTATATCATGCCCTGTTTTGACAACAACAACTTCTCTAGATTTTTGAACTGTTAATTTTGGCATAACTAAAACGAAATACTGATTGCAATCAAGAATTGCATACCAAATTAAACAGTTATAATTCTGACGATTACATTAGCACAAATTATGACAATTTTTGTAAGTTAAACTTCTATTTGATGATGTTTTAATGAAACATGAGTTATTGTACAAAATAAACAGTTTCAGAATATCACGGGCTTTAAACTGAATGAAACTAAATCTTTATCATACATTGTTCCACAGATTTTATCAGTTTTATTGTCGTCTAAACGCTGTAAAAATTAAGAACATGTACATCTATAAAACAACGTTTTTTGTTGTGTTGATACTTGTTATAAGTTCCACTTATATTTTTTCATACACATGTGTTATTTTTAATTTTAAAGCAATCACGATGAAAAACATATCAAACACATGAAGCTGAAATGTCTTGTTCTCAACACGTAATGTGTTATACTTTTATCGTTATTAATAACGTTGTGAATTGGAGACTAAAGTTGGAACACACTTGTATTCTTTAAAACCTAGTACACTGTGAACTTTATTAGTTACCATCTGTTACTCAACAACGTTATCATGTAAGACTCACTTAGCCGAATCAATTCATTTTAGCTTATACTAACTGATAGCATCGAAACACGATATATCTAATTATGAATTAATTCCAGACGATGTAATCCTTCATAATAGTACCCCAATCTTCTTAGTGCGTAGAACCTAGACTGGCAGAACACACTTAAAAGCGATAATAATAACGTCCTCTTCTTCTCTGTAATGTAAGTTGATGCAGCTTTTCATTGTTGAGATTCTGATGGAAGATTCATGTTAAGGACATACAGATTCACTTAATAACGCCCGTGGTAATTGTAAACGAATATTAAACGCTTTTTTAAATGACACAGAAGAAAATAAAACACTCATCGAATTAAGTATCCAAACTACGCTAACGAGTTATCAGATCAAAATGTGTATAGTGTCAAGTCACCGTATTTGAGGTTTATTTATACCTTAAACATTTTTGGAGGTAAATGAATCGCTCGAAACTGCTTATATATACATAGAGTAACAGACGTTATTTAAATAAAAATGACCAGATTTTGCTCAAACTCATTATAATATCAACGGTACACTTTTACAGCACAACATTGATACAACTTTAAAATGAAACATCGGTGTTAAAATGATTGTTGGTGTAACTAGGAGAGGTTGCTTTACATAAAGTTACAGATCTAATACTTGGTATTTTCTTTGACTTTGAAAAATATCAAAAAAATATAATTAGCTATTAGAATAGGTTGAATAATGTGATGACGTCTAGAATAAAATTTTTCTTCAAATTTAATCTTTATTCCTACAATATGGTGACAGGTTATTTGGAACAATGAATTTTTAAAGGCGTGATGATCTTTTAAAGTTTTGGAATGAAGAAGTTTGGCAATAGTTAAATTGTGTAAGGTTCGAGTATGGTAGGCTAAATAACCTGATAACAGTTACATTTTAGAACACTGAAGTTTGAGAAACTAGACAGCGTGCAAGATAATTGATATTTTTTAGAACATTGAAGTTTGACAAGTTAAATCATCTGATAATAGTTAAACTTTGGAACATTGAAGTTTAATAACAAATAAATTTTGGAACGTTGAAGTCTGACAGCTTAGATAATTTGATAATATATTAGTTTCGGAATGTTGAAATTTGACAGCTTAGATAGTTTATAATAGATACATTTTTGGAACGTTAAAGTTGGACAGCTTAGATAATTTGATAATAGATAAATTTTAGAACGTTGAAAATTGACAGACTAAGTAATTGGATGATGATTAAATGTTAAGAACACACTGTGACATTGAATGTACTTGTTATATTTCCGGATGTACTTTTATCATGCTTCATATCGAGACTTTTTATATCTGTTTTTGTAATACACTGTTGTTTTTTTTCATAGTTGAAACAATAGTTGAAATGAAGTATTGGTCACACGAACAACATAAATGAGAGTAAAAAGTATACTTTAAAAGAATAGAAAAATGGTTTGCAAGTTAGCATCTTCGTCGTTGCAGGTGAAACTTTTTAATTTTTCCAAACCTTTTATTTTTGCAATAAAAACATCCAGAAATGTGCGCTATTTGAAGAAATATGTATACGTTTTTCAATTTTTAATGTTTAAAATAGGTAAATATTTTTCAAACTATTTTTATTCTTGAACTAAACTAAATCTTTTTGCAATGCATACTGTTTTATTAGTTTACGACTGTATGTTAGCTGCAATAATTTGGATATGTAGAAATCCAATGATTTTGATGACAAACTTGTTTGCTGATTTTATTCGCAGATTTTTATAAGTTCCAGGAATTGCAATAGACTGAATACAAAAAGAACTGGCAGCAGATTACTGGACAATGGCAAGCGTATAAAACAAAGCTACAATAGAATAGGTGGATGTGTTTAGAAAACAGACAGGTGTGACCGATATGCGACTGACGTAAAAACATTACAACGTCCCATTCAATAACAGTTTTATACAACAACAGGATGGACAATATACACTTTACTTACGAACTGTTTATAGTAATAAACTATGTTAAACTATATACATCTATGCCTGTTTGAAACACATTCTAGTTAATACTTGGCCAGTCCTGTGTTAAATAGGGGACTTTATATAATACATAGACACTAGCGTATTCAAATATAACTCAAACATTTGTTATTGAAAATTACATCATTTGATCCATGAATTATTAGATTGGAGAGTAATGCAAATCTTAGATAAAGAGTAATAATTGACCAGTTAACATACCCCTAAATGAAAACTTTATTTTATTTATATAAAGTTTCACTTAGAGTTTTCCGTTATCACTTTTCATCTGAACTGTCTTGCGGAACAATAGTCACTCAATGTGAATCTTAGATCACTGAAGTCAAAAGATGTATTGACAGTATATACTTGTGTACTATGTTATTCTGTTTCAATACGCTTCAAAGGGTAATTTCTAACTGGGAAGCTACGTAATAAAATGCGTTTAACAGTTAAATGAGAGTCGTTAATGTCTGTATATTGTCTGTACTGTTTAAACAACTAATACGTTTACACGCTGCTTATAACCTCCTTCTCTCGTAAGGACAAACCGATCTGACTTTGCTCATTTCCCTGCAACTATTTTTCATCCTGTACTTATCGATGAGGTATAATTAGACTTGGTATAATTATAACTTTCAGAATGTTCTCTCTTGCAATACGTTTGACAGGTTTCGATTTAGATACAAGGTCATGGATTGAAGAAATGTTTATAAATGTTATATTATAATTCTAAGAACTTAAGAGTGAGAGTATAAAAGAATGTGTTATAATATGTCAACCACACTACATATGCCATATCCAGTGTCGATGAGGCCTTTCGCCCAATACCAGGCCTCTTCAGGCCGGCTGAGATACGACAGACATAATATTTATCCTCAACTTTCATGAACAGCAACTGTCATATTATGAAGTAGATTAAGTAACTGTAATTATTATACACTTAGTTAAGTTATTTACAAATCAAATATTTAAGGTAAGGATTAATAACAAAATAATATTATTTTATTCCTTTAAATTCCGATTATTATTTGAATTATTTTACTATCATTCAGAAGAATGGCCAATCAGCAAGCTAGTCTTGTTGTCCCCGGACGGAACAAGCAACCACAGAGTCAACGGAAGAAAAACTAAATCACTAATTTAAAAAACCTGTGAATAAAAGCAAAGAATGATGTCTTATAATATGTCAACCACAATACATCTGTCATATCACGTACCGACGAGGTATTTCGCCCATGTTACAATAACCAGTGTTCTATATATAGATCAAAGTAAATTTTTCAAAAAAGCCATTAAATATGTTTGTTTGTAGTTAAACACAAAGTCACACAATGTGATAGCGTTATAAGTTTTCAGACTTAGGGCTGAGTCACTGGGGCAAGGGGGGAGGTACATATATGTAAAGAAAACGAAAAAGATGAATAATATATGCTTATTTTCTTACATTGTTTTCAAATATAATTTTTTGGATTCATAATCATAGATTGTAAACTCTTTCTTTAAAATCGTAATATGTAACTCTAAAATCGTGAGTTGATCTTACAGAAATTGACATGTTTCGGAAAAAGCTTTGAACAATAGAAAATCCACTAGACCAGTTTCTAAAAACTTTCTTGCAAATATTTAGAATTTGATTTCTTGCTTCGAAAAATGCAGCGATACTTCCAACATATTAATTTTGATGTTCATGAAATATCTTTAGTACATTCAGTTTTGACGTTAATGTTTACTATAAGGCCGGTTTCTATAATTTTCATGACTAGTTCTTTGACTTTCTATGGTTGAGGTCTGATTAATCACATCTAAGTTTGTCAATTACAGAACAATCTAAGACAATGAAAGTGGTTACACTGAGAAGAACAATGTATAAATATATAATTGTTACTGTTCCTTCTGCTAAGCAGTTTTATTGTCTTCTTTTGGTTGGATCCTAACTTTTTTAAGCATTGGGTGACCTATTTTTCTGATCACTTAAAAGAACCCCATCGTCCTCTGCACCCACAATTGCATCTTACGCGAACATCAAACCTACTTTCCAACCTTGCATTTGCAATTGAGATTTAGGTAACCATGACTTTCAAACTTCTCACAGTGTATCTTGACTAATTTAGCACTGAAAACAAGTCTTCTGTAGATAGATTATTTCGCAAAAGGATAACGATTGTCACCAAAATATTGACAACATTATGGGGAAGAACTATTTTTAAATGAAGATTTTTCTTCAAGAGGTGAACTGATGAACACAGAAATTGTATCGTTTAAAGATTCCAGTACTAAATTATTTTGAAAGGCAATTTTAGGAATATTTGTGGTTAACTGGAGATGGTGATGATCAAAACAATTCTAATTTATTCTACATCGATTCTCGAGTTTAGCATTGAAAAAAATAAAGACTTAAGTTTCTTATGATTAGATGAGTGGTCGACAAATGAAGTTGAAAATCTTGTACAAAATTAAAGAACCTACTTCATAGCACATGTTCTGGAAATATTAGAATATTACCAGGAAAGTATACACTTAAATACTGTTTGAGTTTTTAGCATTATTTCTTAATATGCGCTCACGTTTTGCAGTTTACTTTGAGGCATACCGAAGATTCCAATATGTTTTATGATACGCACAAACTAATGTGTGTTGTGGACCTAACTTAGCTTTCACGTCCGCACACTTAACTTTATGAAGGTTCTAAAGTGTTTTATGTTACAAACTAACTTGTACAGTAGGCTTAACTCAGCTTTCATATCTTTATACCTGACTTACTGAAAAATTCAAAGTATTTAATGTAACAAATTTATGTATGGACTTAAATTAATGTTTCCACACTTGTTATACTAAAGATTTCAAAGTGTTTTAGTGTTGCAGATAAGTGTATACAATGTACTAAACTTAACTGTCGTGTTTGTACATCTGACAACTGTTCATACATATTTGGACTTCTATATATATAAAAAAACGTTAATATATAATCCTTTATTGACCATAACACAGAGTGTTATCATACTCGCGTTATCCTACCGCTTTCAGTATGGTTTAGAGATAAGATTTCTCAATATATTAAATTTATTTAGAGCGAAAGTTGAATTTTAATTACCAGTATCATTGACATCTTTAAACAAATGAAAGCGATTAAATAAGGTATTATCCTCAAGATATAATGATCTATGTAAACTAGTGATAAAACTGTCACTGGATGTGGTTTAAAGCAATTTCTTTTTTAGTTAGTTGTTTTATTTTTTTGGTAATCCATGATGGTTTGTTTGTTTATTTGTTTTGAATTTCGCACAAAGCTACATGAGGGCTATCTGCGCCAGCCGTCCCTAATTTAGCAGTGTAAGACTAGAGGGAAGGCAGCTAGTCATCACCACCGCTGCCAACTCTTTTTTTTTACCAACGAATAGTGGGATTGACCGTCACATTATAACGTCCCCACGGCTGAAAGGGCGAGTATGTTTGGTGTGACGGGGATTCGAACCTGCGACCCGCAGATTGCGAGTCGAGCCATCTAAACATGATAGAACCTTAGTAGCAGTTTGTTTTGACGAGTAAAATGAAGTTGAAAAACATTTCTAAACAAGAATTAATGAATATTTTTAAGCGCGAAAAGAAAATTGATTTAAATTGGTCAAGCTGATAAAGTACACTTCATTGGAAAGTCTTCAGGTTTCTTCGAAACGATCACTTCTTCTACAGCAACACGCACTTTTGATCAGTCTCAAAAATTTTAAACTAAAGTGCCGCCTCTACAATCTACTGATTTTCTTCTGCTTGGCGTAGTGTAACCTGTCTTAACGCAAATATCACACCTTCTCTGGAAGTTCTGATAACAGAACCAACTAGTAACCCCACTAAAAACTATGGAGTACAAAAACTTAATAGCAACCATACGTTGTTACTCAGGTTCTTATTTGTAATCTTATTACGTTCAAACCTTATGAAAGTTCTATTCAGTATTTTTCATAACTACTTTACAATATACTGTTCTAATTTGCAAACACATTTTCTTTTTAACAACCAAAAACATTGTGTCACATTTGAGTTAAAATGTATGAAAAGTTTGAACGTATTTACGTTTTAAAATATAAAAGGGGAAACTGAGATTAAACGCTAGCGTCAGTCAAGGTTATCTTCTACATTTATTTGTTTGTTAAGTTGACATTTGAAACGCCCTGTTATCAAGTCGCTTGAATTCGCTGGTAGATATTTTTCTTCTCGGTAGTTTTTCATTTAACCCTGTTACTCTTCTAAAAAGACTCAGCTTCACAGAGTTACCCATTAAGTAGGGTAACCAATACTTTCCCTAAACAATGCTTGGAAATAGTGTTTTTGTAGATGTTTTATTTGTTCCTACAAATTAATAGAGAAACAACGCTTAAATCGTTAACAATTTCCCTGTTCGTTTGAAAACATGCGTATGTCTTGAAATCTTTGTTTTGCCAATGAATTATTCATACGAGCTAGTCACCTTGTACACATCTATGTTACTATCTTTCTAATTACCTAGCGAGGTCAGCGTCGTGTTTCTGCTTCAGTGTACTCCCAGTGGATAATTGGCTTTTGTTTTGATTCGGTCACTCTTCTAACCAAGAAACACTGTTGTTTACAAGAACAATGACTTTGTAGTTGACATTTAATTGTTGGGCAACATTCCAGTTTGAGTTGGTAAAAAAAGGACTCGGATTGCATCTTATATCCGGAAACGTTGTCGTGAAGGAAATGTATGACATCCTTGAATTGGATTTAAAAGGAAAATATTATAAAATATGTCAAAAGAGATTTCCTTTAATCAGAAACTGTCCTGGGTAAACGATTCGATGTCTGATATTCTGTATTCACGTTACAACTTTTTGTCACAAAAACATCTAAAGAGTTAGCTTGAGAAACTTACGATCGATTTAAAATTACGCTAAACAGTTTTTAGTTTTGGTGAAAAAGTATTGAATGGACGAGTAAGAAGAAAACACGGATATCCGGGAAACTATAGTGTACGGGAAACTATAGTGTACGGGAAACTGTGGTGTCCGGAAAACTGTGGTGTCTGGAAAACTATGGTGTCCGAGAAACTGTGGTGTCCGGAAAACTATGTTGCTTCCAGTTAGTGAGAGCGTCTTGCGATGGACAGTTCTACTGATATGTCTAACGTGGGTGAAAGTTGTTTAAAATATGACTATATATATAAAGTGTTTGGCTCCTGACAAGTAGATGCTAGTTTAGTTCCCTTCATATGATTCAAAAGTTATCAGGATAACTCATAGTAGTTGTAAACCTCGGAAAACGTGATGTGACGTATGACGTAATAGATAAACAGCGAGCAGATTTATAACCAACTTCAACCTGTAGAGGAATTTACTGTTCGTAGAAAAAGTTTAAAAAAGTGAAGAGCTTTTTATTCACATAAGGACGTTGAAAACTACAAAACTCTTCAATCTGTATATTCAGTTGCAAAACAAAATTTAACATGAAATCTTATAGTTATTGTCAATTCATACATGCCCATGGTCAGCAGTATTTTCATCTAACAGGTGTTTGGTAAGTTTTGAACAGTTTTGGATTATTTTTTTTACATCAATAAAATATTTATTTGTTTGTCTAAAATATTAGTAATTTTAAATTTAATTAAATGAAAGGTAAACTATTATAATAATGTGTCTCTCCTCTCTTATTTTTTTTTTTTTTGAAACCACTAGAAGTAAACTACAACAAAAATCTATGAGGAAATCTTATAAAGGATTTTGTTTACGAAGGCCAGATGAAATTGGGTAACTATACTGGAAAAGAGGACGTTTCCTGATTCTAATGAGTCACTCACTCTTTGGCAGATCAGCGCATGCGCGTTTCATGATCATATTTATCTCCCACTGATAGCATTTGAGATTACCATTTTTCAATTGAATTTTTTTGTTAATTTTTTCGGTTACTCTGGAGACACGCACATACACACAAAAAGAAGCAGAGAAATGAAACAATACACGTAGTGGTGTACGCCTTGGGCTCGTGGAAATCACATCGCAAATACTAGTTTTCCAAGTTCGTGCCTCGCGGGAATTACATCGGCCCGCGCCACTGCCGAAGTAGGAGGGGTAAGATACAGACGTGTAACCTAAGGCGATAGAGCGAGATGAATGAGCTACTGGATGAATGGAGGAAACCAAATACCTTAACACGCAAGACTCCTCGTAAGATCGAGCACTTCCCCACCCTGTCTCTTTTTACATTGACATATAGTTGTTTACACCTGTAGTTGTATATCTTATTAGGGAGGTATGTGCTACTGCGTCTTGTTCTTGTCAAGCATAATGGACTAATTACAAGGTCCAGAGATGAACTTGTTTATGAAACCATTTGTATCATGGATACTTCAAAAAACATGTTGCCAGTTTTCAAACGTAGAGATTTTCAGCGTTGGTTGTTTTCTAGTTGTAGGAGAGAACAACACTGTAAATATAAAGCCAACTAACGTTAGCCGATAGCATTAATTACGTAGTTCATTTCTAATATCCCTAGCAAATCTTTGGTTCAATATTATCGTTATTTTTTTAGAGCTATAGGACTTACAGGCCAATCACGTGTTTTTAAGGTATAAGCTATACCAGAAAATGTCTTTTGTTTATTTATGATACACATTCGCCTAATTTCTTTGTTGCTCCAAACATACATTTAAAAACAGAGCAAGACATTCTACTAATTACTTTAAGATATAACCTGAAATACTATTAGATATATTTTCAAATATAATTTGTTTTTCGTCCCAAGATCATCAGCATCATATTTTGTTTGCTCTTCGATTTACACCAATCTTACGAGTCGATCACTGACTATTCTGCTTTTTTCTTCTTACGTGATAGATCATTTTCAGTCGACTATTCTGATCAAATTTTGTGCCTATAAAGCGATAGGCTTTATACAAAGTTAGTTAATTTTGAATTACTATTTTTTGTTCAGACAAATATTTCGCAGAAACGTTACCTTAGATATGTCCTATTTGTTTTGTTCTGTCTACCATGGATTCAAAATCAATAGCAAAATATAACTCCCACAATATATTTTTTCACTATTTCATTCTGAGCATGTGAATTTAAAACTACAAATAAAAAATAAATGAATGATAAACATATTTTTAAGCATCAGACGTTTCATTTATTTCATATATCTTTCTTTGTTCTAAGTTAATAATTTATACAAAAAGTGATCTTTGTGAATGCAGTGTCTTCTGAAAATCTATACACAGCAACTGCAAATAGTAACATAGCAAGACATATTATTTTTGTGTTCTCAACTGTTTGGTTCCAAAAACATTGCAAAAACAACACAAAAATCGAATGTTTCAAGTGTACAAAGTGTAATGGCTGCTATAGCGTGTTGTTCAATTTGATTCAAAGAACTTATTGGCTTGCTAACGACAATAAAAATGTCAAACTAGAAAAACTGTTGGCTGATACTGACTGTGTCGTATCTCAGTTGTCCACATTTTTATTTATTTTTATATTACGACTCTTTTCAAAAACATTCCATGCAAGTTGAGTTAGGGCTGTGACATTTCTTGTTTTACTTAAAATGCCATCTGTTTCTGTGTGCAAAAGTTAAAAATAATTAAAATTAGTCATTAAGAAATATGTGCAGAAAATTGCGTCGGTTCTGTAAAAAAAGTCTCTCGAATCTAATTGGCGAGTTTTGTAACTTGTCGAGAAAAATACACATGAAAAAGTTTATTCTTTATATTTATTTGGCTCGATGGTAACTTCTAGAGATTCTAACTCAAAATTTCGAGGTTCGATCCCTATCGTGATGCAGCACATAGCACCTATCGTATAACTTTCCTCTTAACAATAAACAAATAGAGATTAATAATTGTAAATCAATGCAACATACGACCCGTGATGGCTGTTTATTTTGTCTGCCTAGTTAAGTTTATAATTGAATTTAGACAAAATTAATAGAACATTATATATTTTTCACCTTAAAATCGCACAAACGTGATGTTATATATAACCAATCTTGAAGTCCTTGAGAAACCCCTTATGTTCATGTGCAAGTTTTATATTTTGAGGATAAGACGATCTTTAAAAATGTAATTCACGTTACTAATGCACTATTGCTATAAAAGACAACACTGATTATGTACAGTTGATGAGAACATTAAGTGTGACAGCTATTTTTGTTGTTGTTTTGCGAATTGGTTTATGAAAATATCATTATTTATTCGGTTTTGTGAACTTTTACCTCGCCTTGTATCTTTTTGTCAGTTACTAAGTTTTGGCCC
>NW_013666008.1:440652-449216 GCF_000517525.1 Limulus polyphemus | reverse complement strand
CCGGTCAATCCCACTATTCGTTGGTAAAAGTGTAGCCCAAGAGTTTGCGGTGGATGGTGATGACTAGTTGCCTTCCCTCTAGGCTTGCACTGCTAAATTAGGGACGACTAACGCAGATAGCTCTTGTGTAGCTTTGCGCGAAATTCAAAAACAAACAATACTAAGTTTTCGGGTTAGCTGTAAGATCGACAATACATTTCTGGTTTATGTTTAACATTTATAACTGGAAAAACGAGAGACCTCACAAGGGATCATTGTTTCAATTCACTGAACTTTTTTATAATCAAAATGAACGGTGAATTCATAAGGGTGTGTGATTAAGAGGAACTCAACCAATCAAAAGAAATGTTAACTTTTGGAAACATAGGTACGTGAATACAGCTAATGATATCATTGGCTGAATCTAAGTCTATTAAACTAAGTTCAAAGAAAAATCCGGGTGACACGGACGGTGACAAGAGCTTGACGGATTCTGTAGTTGACATGATATACTAGAAGATATGTAGGCAATCATTACCGGTAGTTGTTTGGCGCCGGAGACACAATGAACTTCCGTTCAAACAGCCCGACAACCTTACCATTACAATTGCATCAGATACTAGATGACAAAGGTAATGATACAGAAAAAAAAAAAGAGGCAAAGATTAAAGTTAGTTTCCCCCTCTCTCTGATCGCAATATATTTTTAAAGTTCTTATTCGTATTGTAATATCATACCAGTGGAGCCATAGTAATCGTACGATGGAGAAAAAAATTAGTATTTTTCGGCAAGCTTCGCTTGCGATGGGTGAGGGGGAGTATAACTTAAGGTACAAAAACAGCCAAGTATAGGACTAATACACGTGGAGCTTCAAAGGTATAAACATTTTTATTTTAATAATACAATGTTCGTATTGAAGAATATAAATTCCAATTAGATACATTCAGGTAAAAGTGTTCGAAACGTTCATCAGTTCTTTGGTATTCATAGCGATATTTAACTTACTTTGATAGACCCGTATAAAAGTTATAATAGGTTCGTACTACATAAAAGCCATTTCATAATTCATCTAGTATAAAAGAAAGACGATTCCCCATCTTCAGTTTCATCAGTTAGATTACACAGAAATCGTTAGGCGCTACGTCTGATCGACTTGACTGGTATATCTTGATATGGAATAGCATGAATACCTGTTTCATTCTGTGGGAAAAAAACTTATGTACACGTGATTTGTGTCGCTTTTCCATACGGACATCCTTTTTCATTATGTTTCGCACTGTTGTATGGGACACGTGGACGGATTTTGAAAATGATCTTTGTCTTCGTGGAATCCCACCTGTTACAAGTCGCCACTCTTTGGTTATCACGGCTGGGGGTGCCACTTGTTGAAGGTTTTTTTCGGGTGCTCCAATTTGATTCATACTCCTTTGTTAACCAATTCAGTCTTGAAAACTCTGAATCTCTGATCTGACAACATTTGTTTGATCTAAGTGTATGAACTCTTTGCATGGGAAAGGGTTGTTACATACATACCCTTCCCCAAAGTTATCAGTTTTCGGTGGTGTCACACTACTTATAAAAACGCCAAACAATTTTAAAATAGTTCTAATACTGTGATTTTAATACTGGCTATGATTTTTAATATGCTGATTTACAGATTTAAAATCGATTTAATATAAACTACTCATCCCTTGGTAGATGTATATTACATTAGAAATAAAATCTCCAACTAAAGTTCTTCCGAGACAACTGAAACTAAACATGTATTCATGAACGTATTTCATGCCACAATATTACATTTAGTCCAGAAAACTAGGAAGCAACAAACAATTAACAGATCGTTCAATGTTCATAAATACTGATGAAAGAAGTAAAGAGTTTTTTTTTTTTAAATAAGATGCAATATTGATGATGATATTCAGTAAACCAGTTTTTATGAGTAAAAGGGCATTCATGTTGAATTTTGGTTTGAGTAGCAGAGCATTCATATTGAATTTTTGTGTTATTGTCGAATACAGATACAAGCTCCTAATCAAAGTTAATAGAAATAATACAAAATTGAATCATGAAAAATACTTCGATGTGATCTTTACCTGAGAGGTATAAGGAACTGAGGATATCAGACATTTCTGAGCAAGTTAGACACTGAATTTAGTTTCGAACCGACGACTTTCAGGTCATCATGAGGTCAAAGATCATTGTAACACAGAACTTATAAATATTTTTAAATAAGGAAAGTTATCCTTTTGCAGTTCCTGTACCAATTTCAATATCTTACCTATAAATATATTTTATATGTCTCCTTTTTTGTTGTAAACTACTTTCGCGATATTCGCGAATTAAAAACGATTCTTTCTTTTTCTTCTTTTTTTGAAGTTTAGCGCTATCCAATTGAGTTTGTTTGTTTGAACATTGTTAACTTTATTATATAATTAAAGCATATCATTGTAAATAAATACTCCTTATTCAGTTTTACAGGTGATATTTCAACTCTGCATTCACAATAACTTTTTGGAAACGTGAATATATTCAAGCTAAAATGGAGACAGGCATAACATTACTACGAAGGTTTCGTGTTGTTATTAACGATTTTTGGAAACCTTACATACTCAAAACTTATTCTTGGGACTAAACCTAACATTACTCTTGCCACTCTGTTTAATCAAAATAAATGGCATAACAATAAGTTTAAAAAAATCTGCTACGAATGTGATAAAAATAAATTTAAAAAACAACTGAGAGGAAAGTTGAGAACAACAATACCTAAGGGAGCCAGAAAAAGGGCTGGAGGGGGAGGGAAACTTTTGGCTGACAATACCTTTAGGCCACATCCGGTGTTTTCAAAGGGAAATTCTATCATCCGAGAGAATGAGTTGCCATAAATTATCGCTAGGAATACAAAAGGAAAAATAACAGAAGTCGCTACTGGTGTCCCTAGTCTCCAGGGGGCGCTTTCTAAAAATGAACTTTAACGGGGGAGAAAGAATGATTCTATGAACATGTGCATCTGTTGCTAATGGGATAGAGAAACTTGAAAAATGAAATAATGAAAGGAAATTAGAGGTGAATCCACAATAAACGTTCGCAAAAAAAGACTGTTTGAGTCATTTAGGCACAGTATGGTACATATAGTTTATTGTTTAAAAACAATCACTGATACTATTTCAATCGAAAATTCAATAAAGCGATAAATAATTATTAATTATAATAATTATTCATTGTAGATTATTTTTCAAATTATTAATTTCTATTAATGAAATAGATGGACACAGTGTTTTATACATATGTTCACGTTTTGCTGGCTACTCCGATTTCCCGTCTGGTATGTCCTGATAGTTATTGCTCGACTCGCAATCTGCTGTTCGCGGGATCGAAACACGTCACCGACCATATTCGCCCAATATTAAATCAATAATTAGTCCAATATCAAGGTCAAAGATTTCGCTAGGTAATGTATTCATTCGTGTAATTCGATCATCCAAACTTTGACTTATGAAAAAAATCACTTCGTACAAACCTGGACTTTTGAACACAATTCTTAAAAAAATGTTACAAGAGCCTTGTGATTCTACCCACAACTTAATAACGTAGAGGATCTTTGTTCCAGGGGTGGGAGATCATTGGTCTCAGGAATAATCACTTTCTAAAGATCTAATGTGTGATATACTAAAGATCGAAGATGTGGTAGATCTGATATAATAAAGTTCTGATATGTGATATTCTAAATACCTAATATTTTATATATTAAAGATATGTGTTATACTGAAGATTTAATATGTGGTATACTAAAGATCTAATATGTGATCTACTAAAGATCTAATATGTGGTATACTAAAGATCTAATATTTGATTTACCATAGATGTAATATGTGGTATACTAAAGATCTAATATGTGATCTGCTAAAGATCTAATATGTGGTATACTAAAGATCTAATATGTGGTATACTAAAGATCCAATATGTGATCTACTAAAGATCTAATATGTGGTATACTAAAGATATAATATGTGATCTACTACAAAAATTACGCGCTCAAGTCAACACACGTATCGTACTTATATATACATAATGTGTATAAAGAAATACGTTCTTAAGGTACTGTAAGATATGATTCAAAATTGACACTTTATGATTCGAAATGGTTCATGTACAGAGTAAGCGCCATGCTTTTAACAATATTTTAAACACGTTCTCCGTCAGTTATACATATAAACATAAGACCAACATTCTAAAGTTATATATTGAAAATAAAAAGTATTACATTGTTGTTATGGTTAATAATCAATACGATCACCTAAATGTAAATACTACTTAATTAATAATTACCAATTACATTTTACTAATTATCCTACTAATAGTAATATCACATATTAGTGTAAAACTAATTTATAATTAGTAATAAAAAAATGCAATTAACTAGTAAATTAGACTTAGGTGATCGTATATTTACTAACCACGCATAACAACAGTGACGCAGTGGTAAGCTGGAGGATAAATAGTGCTAAAATCGTGGTTCGATATCCGCGGTGGGCACAGTGTAGAGAGCTCATTCTGTAGCTTTGTGCTTAGAAACAAACAAACGAAAAACTAATTGTCGCAACCTTACCTAAGCACCAAAACTCCATTTTAACACGTTTAGAAAAGGTAAGATTTGAATCGGAATGCAATGTTTGCATGCTATAGATGAGCAAGTGACAACAGCGCTCTAAATTAATAACTTCTAAACACAAAGTATTTAACAATGTATGTAAAATAAGTTGAAGTATAATATACGTTCATGAAGAAATTTCAGTATAACTAATCAACTAAATTAATAACTTCTGAACATAAAGTATTTAACAATGTATGTAAAATAAGTTGAAGTATAATATACGTTCATGAAGAAATTTCAGTATAACTAATCAACTAAATTAATAACTTCTGAACATAAAGTATTTAACAATGTATGTAAAATAAGTTGAAGTATAATATACGTTCATGAAGAAATTTCAGTATAACTAATCAACTAAATTAATAACTTCTGAACATAAAGTATTTAACAATGTATGTAAAATAAGTTGAAGTATAATATACGTTCATGAAGAAATTTCAGTATAACTATTTAACTAGATGTAAGAAATTACTGCAAATTAGTTGCTGTAATTCAGTTTGTAAGGCCAAGAATTAGATATGACGTAATCCGCTTAAAGCGTGCCAAAATGTGAATTACTTTTGTAACGCACTCATGGATATAAAGTTGAGGTTAACTCCCACTATTTGTTGTTAGTTTGTAGTCAAGCACAAAGATACACAATGGGCTATCTATGCTGTGCCCACCACGTGTATCGAAACCCAGCTTTTAGTGTTGTAAGCCTTCAGACTTACCACTGTGCCACTGAGGACCCCACTACTCGATTAGAGCAGCTCAAGTGTTAGTGATAGGTGTTGTACACTGGCTATCTTCCCTCTTATCTATAGGTTTAAAAGTAGGGACTAGCGCAGATAGTATTCGTGTAGTTTTACGAGAATTTCAGAAATAAATAAACAAACACAGAATTTGAAACGTAAATAGATTAAATTGTTTTCATCTAGTGGTTGGTAATTTCTTGCTGCTTGAACATTTTCAAATCTCACGAGGTTCGTACAACTTAGCACTAGAGTCATCGATGGGGCCCGTATCGACCCCATCGGCTTTTTAAACACATTTTTTCTAAACTCTTTTACGGCCTGATAGTTAGAGCACTCGAGTCGCAAATGACAGTCGCAGGTTCGAATCCCATCTTCGAACATGTCGCCCTTTCAGCCATGGGGTCGTTATTATGTGACGGTTAATCCCATTATTCGTTGTAAAGAGTAGCCAAAGAGTTGGCAGTGGGTGGTGTTGACTAGTTGCCCTCTCTCTCTCTAGTCTGTCACTTTAAAATTAGGGACGGCTAGCACAGATAGCCCTCGAGTAGCTTTGCGCTAAATTCAAGACAAAGAAATAAACTAAACTATTTATGCACAAAATTCCTTGTGGATCCACGACTTTGCTGAATACACTATTTCTAATAAAATACGAGTGGCCCAAAACACTGAAACAAAGGAACTATTAATATTGTTTTAGTCAGTTCTGAGTGTTGTTTCAGGCAAAATATAATATTATTCAGAATGATACAATATGTAAACTCCAGAGGTAGTGAAAGCTATAAACCAAGATGGTAAGTTGAGGGATATTTCATCCACTAGGTAATGTGCGTTATGTCATAATATCTTAAAACCGGCTTATCATTATCGACTGCACAGTAGTAAAGGGTATAAAGAATTATCGGGATTTTAGTAATTTGAGGGTTAAGTAATTTAGGAAGTCCCTAAGTACACAGGCAAATCGAACAATGAAAATCAACCTTTATAAAAGTAATCCACGTTTCTGGACCGCGCATTGACGAACACGATGCGACGGAACTTTACTGATGGAGATAGGAAGGCCTATACTTTGGTCTATGCTAAACTCCTTCAGCTGGTAAATAAAAGCAATATAAATACAAATAATAATAATTTATCAAACTACAGAACAGTTGCTATGATAAGAAAGTTTGTAATAATGTTAAAAACGTTCAGTTATTTCAAAAATACAATAACAACGGTTTTATAAGAGGTAATTTTTAATTCTAATAATTACAATGTTTCAATCTATAGTATCGATACTATGGGCCGAAACTTTGTAATTATTAAAATCAGAACATGCCTACTGTAAAAGCTGTCGTTACTTTATTTCTGAATTAGTTAATCAAGTCAGTAGGTTCCTTACTAAATATTATTACCGTTTATTATTAACAGTATACGAAAAAATGGATGATTCGTTACATTTTTTAACTTCTTAACAATTGTGTACATTGAAGAACTTAAACTTATGGCTGTTATACACAACCTTCTTAAAATTTTTTTGATCTTACTGTTATTACTTATATCAAAAGTATCAATAATGTTAGAATAATTAAAAACAATACTAAGTTAGAGTGTCTTACGAGGCATACTATGAAGAGAAATATATGTCAATTTAGAAAAATTAGTTTTTGTGTGTGTGTGTTTTTTTGTGTTAAGCACAAAGCTACACAATAGGCTATCTGTGCTCTGCCCACCGCGAGTTACGAAACCTAAATTTTAGCGTTAGAAGCCCTCAGACTTACCGCTGAGCTAACGGTAGGTGGGTGGGGCAGAATAATGAGAACTTTTAAGATGACAAATGAGATCTAATAATAATGTGAAGTTCAAAATGCTCAGGCGAAAAACCGATTAGAATCTATTTAATATGACTGACGTTTGGACAATTTCTTGTAACAATGGACAGAAGATACGTTTTAAAATTCTACACAAGCTTCGATTTCTCTGTACGGACGTCCTGAGAATAAGTGATGATGACAGTATTACCGATACTCTTGTGAATATTAATTAGTCTCACTGTCCTATCTCTTGAAAGCTGATATGCAGTGATAAAAACAAAAATATTACGAAATTAAACAGATAACCATTTTTATTTAAGCATGAAACTAATGTGTCGGCATTATTTCACAAATCAGTTTTATATGCATGGAATATGAAGCGCAGCTTTATTCACGCTCAGGCACACTTATCGATCGATACAACTGTGAAAAGCAGAGATAGATAAGAAAGGAGACTATTTCATTTAATATATGTTTTGTTTTGATATATAAGTTGTTCGGCTTTTTTCATCTAAAAAAGCGATATTGATTTTTTGACGACCCAATACTTGTTATATTTTCCCAACATAGGGTTCTTTTGAAGCGCTTGTGTTTTGATTTCAACATCTCTAAAACATCATTTTAGTCTTATCTGTTTGACATGTATCATAAGTTTCAGTTTAAAACGTTTCATATATTATCATGATATTTTTTGACATCTGTCTATCTATGAAATTCCCATTTTTAGCGTTGAAAGCTTCAAATTTACCGATGGGACCGTAAAAATTACAAATTCCCATAAGTTTGGAAAGGAATTTTCTATGTTTATCAAAGGTTTTAGAACCTTTACTATACAAATATTAATACTAATGTTCAACTCGAAACTTATCATTGTAAAGTATTACTACGCCCCTATAAATACGGATGATGGTTTTCTATCTTACAATCAGGTTGTTAATGCCCTGATTAAAGAAATCACTTGGCTTTGAAACAAAAAACATGTCGATGTCCTCTTTAACACCATTCACTTCATGTGCATACGTTTTCCCATTAATATGGTGTTTCAGCGAACGAAAAAGATGGTAATCTGATGGTGCCATACCTGGAGAATATGGCACCAATAATGGAAAACTTCCCAATAATCTTGTGTTGCGTCAAACGTGCCCCATGTGGACGTGCATTGTCGTGCAGAAGAAGAACACCTTTCCGATTGATGAGTGAAGGGCACTTCTGATGAAGAGCTGGATTTAAAAGTTCCAGTTGTTGACTATAGATCTCTGCATTGCCAGTTCGCTGTGGATTAAGGAGTTCGAAATGAATTACTCCATTGATGTCCCACCAAATGCAAAGCTTCACTTTCTACGGATGGAGTCCAGGTTTTGGGGTCGGAAGTGATTTTTGTCTAGGACTGAGCCATTGTTCTGG
>NW_013666008.1:419635-439682 GCF_000517525.1 Limulus polyphemus | reverse complement strand
CTGAAACATCGTTGACACATACGGACGTTCAAAACATTTCCATTAAACTTTTTTAATATTCTTTGTGGCTATAGAGGCGTTGTTTCCCTTCTTGTATTCAAACAGCCGAATGTGTATCTCATCGTGTGCCATTACTAGAAGGGATTAGAATATACCAAACTTTACACATTATATAGACTACACTAACGTGACGTTTAGGTGGTTCGTTTAACTATTATACGTGATTTGCGGTTTTTTTTTGGGGGGGGGGTTAATGAAAGTGTTCCAAAACGCGACATTAATTTCTTGACGACCTAATACTTCAATCGCAACAACTTTACTGCCACAGTGATAAGTGTATCAGGTATAATGCTACAAAATGTAATATGAAATTTTGCCAAACAACGATAACATATTTTAATGAATTTCAATTTAATTGCCAATATTTTTAAACTGATATTAATATACTGTTATATTTTGAACTTAAAGTTTCATTTATCTGTTTTGCTAATAGTGTTTATTGCTAATTTTGTAACAAACTTGAAATATTTTTTTATAATTAGAGAACAAGTTCTATATAAATATGCTATACTTAACTTTAAATTGACTGTAGAGATACCAATAAACTTATGTTATGGATTGTTTTTTTTTAGGTAAATATATCGCTCAGGGTTTTAAAAACTTATAGTTAAAAATAAGGGCAGTGGGTGTAATAAAATATAATGTGTAATATATTTCGGGATTTCAAACGTAGGCTGGTAAATGACAACAAAACAAAATAAACGGGTTTTCTCTTCATTGTCGCTTACATTTCTAACAGGTGTTCGACTTTTGTGCTACAGCAATCGTTAGTCTTAATTTCACGCCCCCCGGTGGGACAGTGTTAAGATTCCGGACTTACAACGCTAAAATTCATGGTTCGATTCCCCGCCGGAGACACAGCAGATAGCTCAATGTGGCGTTGCTCTAAAACAAACAAACTTAATTTTAGTTACGTCCTAAGACGCCTGCAACACGTAACTGTAAAAATCATGTTATAAACACAACTATAGTGTTGTAGATGAACTCCTGTGTGGTTCACTCTATGGAAAAAGAACAACTAATGAAAGGTATTATGGTAAGTATTCAAATTCTTCAATTCCTTTGTTAAGTTGAAATCGAAGAATGTTAATATGAAGTATTTAGCATTGTTCTATGTTAAACCCCTGTCTTTTCGAGACCTTTCAGTATTTTGAGTATTTTCTCCCTATCAATTTACACTTGTTAATTAGTACACATTTACGTCTTATTGTATAAGATGTGTTCTAGTTATCTCAATTGGAAATCAGGAAGTTTATAGTTTAGCTCCAGTAATCAACGTATATCATTGAATAAATGTCTAAGATTACTTCATCAGTGCTCATATATATTCTATTTAAAAAAGAGCGTGAGCTTCTAAAAACGTTACTGCTGTAACATGCATCATAATATAACTGTGAATATGTAAACAATGGCAATGTGTTGTTTTTTTTTCAACTACTCCTAAAACTTCAATTATTGTGATTTTTGATCGCAAACAGATTATAATTGTAAGTCTGGAGTAATTTAACAGACCAAATTCTCCGAAAAGTACTTGTTTGTTTGCTTTCGTATACTCGCGCAAAGCTGCTCAAGGAACAACAGCGCTAGCCGTCTATAATTTGATACTGATAGAATAGATGAAAAGCAGTCGGTCAAACGTATCCAACCAACATCAAGATGGACTCACAGAGCCTATCATGCTATCTACTGGGACACGCTCAATCCTCGAAAAATACGTTATTAATATATTAAATCAACAAGATATATAATAGTTAAATCACATGGATCCCCCGCCCTCCACGTGGCTCAGCGGTATGTGTAAGGGGTTATAACCATAAAACTCAGGTGTCCAAAAAACAGAAAGCACATTGTGTAGCTTTGGACTTACAACGCTAAGATACGAGGTTCGAATTCCTGAGGAGGACAGAGTCTATATAGCCAATTGTGTACCTTTACACTAAAAACGAACAAAGCACACTATAATGGCAAGGTTATTCTTATTTTCCGAGAGCAATTATTACTTAATTAGTCTTATTAAAAAAGGAAGAAGAAGAATTATTTTTCGCGAATCGTACATGGACGTGTGCAATAATTGCACAAATTTAGCATAAAAGGAGTTTCTTGTGAGTTATGCGTTTATTATCCAAATGATTGAGCTCCTATTTCCTTATTATATCCTACTTTTATGTAAAAGCAAGCTGTCATAACCAAATGTAACGATCCGAAAAGCGAAAAGTGTTAATTATTGATTGTGATAATATGTCTGCCTTCATTTGATTATGCATGGTTAAAAGAGCGTAGCATTGGTAAACGTTGGCAACCTTCGTCTTTCTGTCTCCATAGTGAAAAGCTTATCATGAGATAAATATAACGTTTACAATCTAACACTTTATTAAAGATACTGATTACATATATTTGTCCCCTTTTATTTCAAACCGTAGCTCCTCTAGTGGTAGAACATGTCTAATTCCTTTACGTTTGCTCAGTCGATATCTCAAGAACGATTAAACACAAGCATACTGAGTTTTAGAGGAAGATACAGGGTTAATAAACTCTACAAGGTTTTAGTTTCAAGTTGCGCTTGGCTGTTACTAGGATGCGCTATGCAACTAAACTTCAGTAATTTACACATAATTATAAGATTAAAATAGTTTTTCTTTAATATTAGATACTTGTAGGATTAGTAAGTTTTAGCAAATTTTACACCCCAGTAATATTTCTATGTCTAATAAGCAGCTAATAAAGATTCAGATATACATGAAATATAATAAAACATTTTTTTATCGCAGGTGAAGATTGGGGGAGAGGGTTATTCCTGATAACTGAGATATCAGTTTCGTTCGCTTTTCACTACAAATATTTTTTACATTAAAATCTATGCGACTTTGTGTAATTAAGCACAAAAAAGGTAGCTATATTCAACCTGCCTTTAGACTCAGTTTTAAGAAACGTACATGTCTGGTAAATGTATTTGTGCAGAAGTAAATAATACGTAAGGATAAAGAATATAATTTCTAACAGGAACCAAATTAAAGTAACAATAAACACACACGTGTATGTAAATAAGAAAGGTTGATACTAAAACTGGTAGACACATTTCTGTTTAGATAAATGCCCTGAATCCACAGACGTAGATGTGATTTGAAACTGTGCTCTGATAAACAACAACAATAGAAATTATGCATTACTTAGCTAGTCTGTTCGGTAGAGTGATCTATAGTATTCGAATCTAAAAAATCTAAGCTGCCAAAGTGCAGATTAGAAATTTTGAATGTATTTTTTCTTTCTTATGATCACGTTTCTTTCTATTAAATTGTATATACTAATATTATCCTTGGTTATATGTTGTTAGTGACTGTGCCGTTATCAATAAAACTCCAAAATGTATTGAATGTCTTACTCACAAAACCTTATGGTAACGAATTATTTTTTTGTAACAGCTTTATTAAAATGTTTTGTCACCTATTACATCTACAGATTGCAGTTCGTGCCAAGCGGTTACAAGAACAACAACAAAGAGGTGTTAATGACTTTCAAGAAGACATTGGTGAAATGTAGTTCGTTATACATGAAGCTTATAACTGTGCTCGGTCGAATAAGTATCAGAATCTTGTACAACCCACGACAAATCCGATTAGTTGCATGACTAGCGGTGTCTATGTATATATATATATATATATACAGTTTGTACTACATCCGTGACGTTAAGATGGTTCATAGTACCTGTTAGAGACGAGTATTACGAAAAGAGTAGCTAGATCTAATAGCAACGTACTCAACCTTGTGAACTGCTGGAGTATAGTTATTATCATCTTGAGACATAAGATAATTTATTTTATTGCTTTTTGTCTATTTGGGAAATGTATACATTCCCTTTTTGACATGCATGCAAATATATTCCTTTACTCGTATATTGTATTTGAAACGCTTATTTTTTATCGACTGATAAACGAACGTTCTGCTTTTCTTAAAAGAAAAGGATTGTAAAGAGATAACAAACTCTTGGATCGAAGCAAGAACAAGACAAATAAACAAAGACGCTGGAACCGGAGAGTCATTTGCGTGATTTTCTGACATAACTCAAATATTTAATTCTTTGCGGTGAACGGAGTGAGCTGTATAGGTAACACGTATAACATCAGTTCAATTCCTTATATACAATAACTATAAAAACCTGCTTTCGGAAGGAGTTACTCCACCTTGATTGCCATTAAGCAATCATTGGGCCACCCAATCTGAGGGCTTATAACATTGAAAATAAGGTTTCGATACCCGCAGTAGGCAAAGCACTGTTAACTCATAATATAGCTTTGCGCTTAACAACAATAATAAAAAATAACGACGAAAAAACACAGCAATCATCATCGTCGAACTTATCTTAATTTACATTCAAATTAAAATCAGATAGGAGGGTTCTTATCTTATAGTTTATATGTAGAAAATGGTTGATTTTAATGCAATGATTCTGTACTGGCTATAGATTAGCAAAGTACCAGCAACAAATTTAGTTTTAAAATATTAAAAACGTGCACAGTATACCAGAATGCATTTTTTCTTTAAATGTTGTGCTCCCTGGGAACTCGGTAGAGAACTTACTTATAACGTTAAAAATCAGGATTAGACAGCGAGATGGGCCAGTGCAACTAATCCATTGTAGCTTTGCGTTAAAAAACAAATTAATAAATGAACTAACTAATCCCCTGGTATCTCAGCGGTAAGTCTGAGGAGTCATAACGCGAGAAACTGGATTTCGATACCTGCGCTGGGAAGAGCACAGATAGCACATTGTGTAGCTTTGCGCTTAACAACAAATAAAACTAACTACTGTCGTCTTCATTTATCACATAGGCCTCTGCCTATATCAAATTACACATGATTATAGACTGATATAATAGACTGATATAGACTATTATAGACTGATAGTTTGAGGTTTGTATATGTATCCAATATATTAATTTGTTTAACTTATTTATATATTTACTCCATTATTTGCATTTCCAATCATGGTGATTGATCAAATATTAAGAAAAATTGTTAAAGAGTTTTAAATAGTTTTAATGTAGATTAAGAATTAGTTACTGTTCGGAGTATCATGAAATGGCCCACGTACTGAATTACACGTAGATCTACTGTTAGAATAATACAGTTCAACTTAAAAGATGCTTCGGATGATATTTCACAATACCAGTAACACTCAATATTTCTGTAAGAATAGACTTTTCGCCTGGTAAATGATCTTCTCTAACAACGTTCTTAGCACAATTATGATAACATCAACCCACAAAGACAACACAAATAGGGTAAACTAAAAGTCTAAACATTCCTATCATAATCAACCCATGACTAGCAGTTATTCGTTGTGTGTTATTTACTGTTTGTTTCAGAATTTTGTCCAAAGCTATTTGCGCATAAGCCCTTAATTCTGAACTAGTAGATTAAAGAGAAAATATGGATTGGGCGTGTGTTAAAAGGGAAAGGGAATTATATGCACATAACCTATTTACTTAGTGACATTAAGTTAGAATGTAGTAATTTGTGCAAATTTAGTTTCAATTTTTGGTTGTTTTACCAAACCTTCTACTTTGGATTTTTTTGTGTATTTAGCATTTATAGCCAAATCTTACCTGAATAATTTATTGTCAAATATTTTTATTCTCCTATTGACATAAACTGAAATAAAATTATGATAAATCAAACAGAGGCCAATGACGTAATCGAGAGAAGATTCCTTGGAAGAAGATTAAGAGGAAGGAAAATAATGATGGTGCTAGATGATGTCCAACAAGGAAAAACTTACGGACAGATGAAAAAAGCAGCTGAAGAAAGAGCTAAATGGAAGAAAGAATTGTGTCTTGGATCTTTGTAATAGCAGAATGCTTGATGAGATCGGAGAGAATGTAGTTAGTTAACAATATCCACCGTCAACTCTTGAATTACTTTTTCTGGTTGAAAAGTGGAATTTGATCTTCATTCTATTTTATCAATGGCCTCACAATGCGGAGTGCGTTTTTTTTTTCGGCAACAATCACGAAACATTAATCTTTGATCTTACAGTCCGGCCACGCTGACCATTGTGTCATACTCGGCCCTGTTGTTTACTGGTGGCTACTAAAAAAGAAATATGTCAATAGGAAAACTAGAAAGAATGCATTCTACACTTTCAACTATATAGAATTAATAGCAAGACTATCACATTACGACTATATAGGACGCTTTCATCCAGAAATAACTACAATACTATAAACTTAAAAGAGGTTTACTACACTTTCCACTGAATAATAATAGTATCACATTAAAAACGTGTATTTGTTCTTGCAATAACAATCATGTAAAGAGCATATTCTGTTTCACTTAAGAGATTTGTAATCAGAAAATACTTTTAGGGATACTTTACAAATAAATTAATCAATAATTAATTGTTGTAGAATATGAAAGTGTGAAATGTTTAAGAAAGGCGTATTAGAGTTTATTAAGATAGCTGCACACCACTCTGAAGTTAATTTTTAGCCGCGACATAGCGACTCATAGAATAGCTCTGGGTTTTTCAAATACAAGCTTAGCTCATAGCTGCTCCTAGTGGCACAGCGGTATGTCCGCGTACTTACAACGCTAGAAATTGGGTTTCGATACTCGTGGTGGGCAAAGCACAGATAACCCATTGTGTAGCTTTGTGCTTAACTTCAAACAAACTACACTAAGCTCATAGCTCCGTCATCTCTTAACCGATTTAAGATCTAATTACAATTTTGGACTCAGGAGATCAAAACCTTTCGATTGGTATATTTGACAATGACCAAGGTCTCAGAGATTAATTAATTCTAATCCTGCCTAAAAGAATTTCAATTTGAGGGTAGGATAATAGAGATCCTGATGAGCAACAAAATCGAATGAAGTATGCACGCACCCCACGCTTGGTATTGCTGGCACACAAAAATATAGCTAATAAAAAGGGAAACAAAGGTCTAATCCTGCCTAAAAGAATTTCAAGTGCCACGGCTATTGAGGATTCCCTCTTGTTTATTAAAAGTTTGATGTTTATAAATTAATTAGGTAAGTTCCCGTGACTTGGAAGAAAGATGTAGTATAAATTAGCTTTCAGTCAGTTATTAATAAAAGAAAAAAATTGCCAAGAAGGTTATTTAGATTTGTAACACTTTTCAAGAATTTTGAAAACTAACTCGTGACTTATGATAAGGTATGTTACCTTCTACAATAACATATTCATAACAATCCTTTCGATACAGATAAGACATTCAAGACAATCCTGCTGATGTATAAAAATATTCAGCAGAATCCTATTGATACACATAAAATATCTAACAGAATCCTATTGATTCATAAATAAAATATCTAACATACGCTGTTCTGTTAGAGCACGTAAAACCTCCAACATAATCCCGTTCTTACAAATAAAATATGAAACATAATTATGTTAAAACCTTTAGTACAGAGATTGGGTGCGTTTTGGAGTCTCAACACATCGCTACAGTTCATGTCGCCACATTAGGTCGTGCTCTCTCTGACGGACGTGAATCTTGACAATAGCCATATAGTTGAATTTGTATTGAAAAAGACTAGTCAAAAGGATGTTATATCCAACGCACATCCATCCTCACTGCATACTCTCCACAAGTCATCTAGTGTATGACTTCAACAGTTTCCCAACGTCAATTTCAACAATGCAATCAAATAAAAATCCATAGGTGCTACGTCCAGCAACTTAACCAGCATGTTTTGTATATACAGGATAGCATGCATACTCACTTCATTCTTTAGCTCCTTGAGGTTTGTAACTGTCATACCGTGGAAACAATCGTGTTTGCATGACTTGTGTGACTATTCCAAACAGAAAATTCTTCTTGATTACGTTGCTTATTGTTTCCTGAGACACGTGGATGTCTTTTGCCACGGACCTTTATATTCGTGGATTCTCATCTGTTACAAGACGCCGGACTTTTCTCACCACGGCTGGGGCACGACTTATTGCAGGTCTGTTTATGGATGGTCTTTGGGTCCTAAGTTGATCCACGTTTCTTTGTTTTCCAATGCCATTAAGAACACGACAAATCCCCGTATGGGAGTTTTTGAATCCTGGGTCTGAACCCATCTTTATGATCTCATTGTGTAAGCATTTTGCGTCGAAAAGGGTTCATACATAACTTTACATCACATTACCAACGAACGTCAAACAATGTCAAGATGTAGTTCTGATTCATCTATTCCCCCTCGAGTTTATATTGACTGTGGTTGTCAGGTGACTTTCAGATTTTCATAGTCAAAATTGCTTTAATATAACGTACTTAACCCTCTGTACATCCAACAGAATCTTGCATCTTCGAGTTATTAGAAATATTAATATCATCAGATAAAAAACAGGCCTTCT
Source organism: Limulus polyphemus (assembly GCF_000517525.1). NCBI lineage: Eukaryota > Metazoa > Arthropoda > Merostomata > Xiphosura > Limulidae > Limulus > Limulus polyphemus. The sequence goes on along the minus strand of NW_013666008.1, from coordinate 431,260 downwards.
TAACTTTCAATATACAAATTTCATTGGTTAACCATTTGAGGAAGTAATGTTGATCTAAAGGATTCAAATATCAAAGTCAAACATTAACTTATTTTTTTCTTCAATTCAGATTCCAACTCTGTGTTTTTGAGTAAAATTTTCTTTCTACGTGCTTCATGGGTGTGTGCTATACCTACTGTTCCACTTGAAGTAAGTTAAATAAACACACGATCATTAATTTTGCGAAGGATTAGAAGCCACGGGCGTTGACCTCATGTTTTTTAACCAGATGTTGGACTCCACTAAAAAAGACATATAACCCACAACAGGAATATCCGTTCCATCCCTCTGAGTAAATACAGTATTATACTAGTTGTGAACAAACCACGGAACGTCAGTTTGAACATTACTGGCGTTCTGAACATAATTTTCACTCACTGTATTTCATACAAAATAATCTTTTTTATTTAACCACTAAGATAAGTTTGGTGAACTTCGAAGTATTCAGAGTGAAACAGAAACAGACGTGACAAATGATAAAAGCTAACCACATAATTCAATGACGAACTTTGTAGCGCATAAAATCATTTATTTTTTACTTTTATTGTAAGCATTTCCACAAAGTAAAAATAGCATTTCATTTTTAATAGTCCACTCTTAGGTATAGTATATTTTTGTGAGAGGAAATGCCTCATCCTAAAACTACATTTCTATTTAATTGTTTATATAAAAACCAAAAAATATTTTAACTGGAAAAGACGTAGAACTCAAGGAGTAAACTGCACACTAAAATTCCAAATTTCGTATATCTAACGTTATAATTTTGATTTGAAAAAACAAAAATTCGTACCTTTCTTATCCCCTAAGTAGTGATCCTGAAAAGAGAGAGAGAGAAAAAAAACCGCATAAATCAAATTAGAAGTTGAAAGTACAACTGTCGTAAAATGAAAACATTTGTTTCATTCTAGCACACTAGCGTTCATACTTAATGGTTTTGTACTCTTATTCTAAGTTAATTATTTTTCCTATTTCTACAATAAAAAATGTACGTAAATGTGGTCTGAATTAAAAATCATATCCTTTGTTTTCTTTCACATGACAATCATACGAAAGGCGACCTTAGTCGGTACTGCAGGTTTTATTGTCTTACCAATATACAAGTTTTCCAGGTTCTGGAAAGTAAGCCAAAATTTCATTATATATATAGTATGTAGAATAACATTGGAAAAGTGTGTTTGTTGTCCAAATGAAAATTGTTTGCATATTAAAGAGAAAATAAATGGTTTAAAAGAGTGTGCAAGTTAGCATAGATACACTTGTAATATGGTGTTTGTGTACACTTGTTACGTTGTATTTGTATAACCATTTTATTAATGTGCTTTAATCGTTTTAATGTTTCGTTTTCTATTTGTTTTAAAATTAGTTTTCAACAACCCTATTTTCAAGGCTTTTCGATATTCCAAATATTCACCGTCTCATATAAATGGAAAGCGCAATTAGAACATATCTTAGGTTATTTCTCTTAATATTTGGTGGAGGGAATATTACCTCTGGTATCCGGTGATATATTTTAATACGTCTGTTTGTTTTAAAGCAAAGCCACACTGAGCTATTTGCTGCGTCCATCGTAGGGAAACGAACCCCGGATATTAGCGTTGTAAGTGCCTAGACTTATCGCTGACCCACCAGGAGACTTTTAATGTGTCAAACTCTGTATATGATCCTCAAATGTAGCTTTCACACACTAAGAGCTTATCCTGTGAGGTTTAATGTATGGAATAGGTCATAGCCCTTTAGATGAGAATAGAGAGGGCGGAACTGTTCGTTATGGATCATTGTATTTTGTAATATTACCACACTGACAATAGAGCAGCGTATGACAGTATCTAAACCGCCCTCTTGTAATTAATTGGTTGTCATCCTTCTAACCTAACCTGTATATGTTATTAAGTTACATTTAGATTGTTTCTTAAGATCATAAGAAGTTTTTATTCTTTCATACGATGTAATTTGTTTTAAGTTGTGCAAGTTTTTCTAATCAAACTTCAAGAACTTCAGTCATTAATCCAAAGAGAACAAAACGTAAGCTGAAAATTAAATTAAATTATTGTCTTCGCGACAATTTCCTAAACAATCGAAATACTAGTCAATAAAATTACCTTATTAGTGTATGTATGGTTTTCAGTATATTAAAACGGCAAATCGAAAATTCAAAAATTAATAGATTCATGTACTTGACGTTCCGGATTATATAGAAATGCCTTGGAAGCGTAAACGAAAAAAGCATGTATGAAATAGTTGTTCCATACATTGTTGACTGAAATGATATCTATTGAAGTGACGGATCATTAATTTGAATGTGTTACGTGGATAATTTGTTTGTATTTTCACGTACATTATAGCATTTGAATATACAATATATTTTGAATCAATATGCTTCAAACAGAGTCTTTCCTTACATTTTTTAGCGTTATTAGATTCACACTATTTAATGGTTTGATTGCATAGTTTACAGAAATTTATCATTTTTCAAAGCGGATTTTTATTTGAGTAGTTTTAGTTTGTTTGTTATTAAGAACAAAGCTGCTTAATAGGCTGTCTATACTCTGCCCACTGCAGGGGCTGAACCCTGAATTTGAGTAGAAAATATACCTTATTAAATGCTCCTAAAAGGCGTAATGATTTACTATTTTCAGAAAAGAAACAATAAACGCGTAATATGTTCTATGTATTTAGTATCAATAAATATTTGATTAAAATTTCATTCGCACATTTTAGCTGTCAAGTCTGCAACGTGAATTTCAGCGTCTTAGAAACATACAGAAGGAGAAGTTCGAGCATTTGCTGTTAAGGCACTCCTACTACAGCTTTAAAAGAAAACCGTTTTGAATTTCGCGCAAAGCTACTCGAGAGCTATCTGCGCTAACTGTTCCTAATTTATCAGTGGTAGACTAGAGGCGATGCAACTAGTAATCACCACCCACCGTCAACTCTTGGGTTACTCTTTTACCAACGAATAGTGACATTATAACGGTTCCACTTGTGAAAAGTCGAGCATATTCGGTGACGAAGATTCGAACCCGCGATCTTCACATTTCGAATCGACCGCACCTAACCACCAAGCCACACCAGGCCCCGTTTTGAATAACAACGGTTTCTTAACAACTATAAAATTTCAGATACCCATTTCTTTCATAATGAATTTTAGGAATTGAAATTCGATGCTTGTGAAAGTTTTGATATGAAACACTGGTAACTGTTTATACGGCTTGAAGCTGGACTTCTCAGCTGGTCAACATACAAGGCAGGCATGGTCAAAATGTAGAAGCTCACGAGCCAAATAAACTAACCGCGACCGACAAGGAGGAAACTTAGAGAAACAGAAGTAAGTAACAGTATTATCGAAGGTGTTTTACCTTTAATTACATTAATATTAATATTAGTTAATAATGAGGAATGTCAGTGTGTCATAAATAAGCAAGTCAATATTGCCTACACAAAAATTAGAAACACCCAAAAAAGCTACCCTATACAACTACCGAAGCCCTTTCCGCGTGCGGCTTGTGAGACGCCGGTTGTTCACCCTCGTCATGCGATGTGTCGTCCAGTATGACTAAATATATTTCATATACCAATCTATACCAGCGCAATTGGAACAGAACTCATGTGTTAAATTTAGGTAGAAAAGCAAGCAGCTGCCGACATTATTTCAGTATTAAAGTCCTTGTAGGTATGTGTATATTTAAACAAATTGACACGAATTGTGAAGATAGTATTAAAGTGAGTTCTTTCACTATATAGACGTTCAGTGGTTAAGAACATTTTGCGGTAATACAATAAATAATCACCATCAACTGGACGTTAGGGTCAATCTACTAATAAAAACTTAGTGTAGAAGGTATTGTGTCTGGATATCTAACTACGCGGTAGTTTTAGTGGCAGGTGGAACAAACTTGATGCAACTGCAGTGGTAACCATGAACGACGCTACCACGCTACACAGACAAACAGGTGGTTTGGATAGTCACCATAAAGACAAATTTGGGACGCTTCTGCTCCACAGTTTGCAATAGTATATAATAATAGTAACATCGCAAACTTTTATTTTTTAATTATTTTGTGTTAATTACAACTGGAAGCACATACTAACAGTTAGTTGCACCTAAAAACTGTGCAATAACTCCTGATCGAAGCAAGAACTTAGAACTAAAAATAACTGGGCGAATAATGTAGTTAATTTTATATGTACGTACACTTTTCTTCTACTGTTTGTTACAACATATTTCTACACATTAGCAAAATCACAGTTGATTGTTGAAAAAACGTTTTGAAAAGAGCTACAGATTCCATGTTTTTACACAAAAAACATTACTTATAAATTAAGGATGCACTATGCTGAAAAATAGTTAAAATAATGCATTATAAGTATCTGTTGAAAATTTTCTTAAAACGACTTTTTTGAAACATAACAACATTGTAAAAGCTACAGAGACCTTTTGAAGGAAAATGGGTGCTCGGAAAATGTTTGAAGAGATCGTTAGTTTTCAGCGTAGTGTGGTTACTGTGGAATCTAGTATTACATTATTTTTAACTTAGTCTCAAGACTTTGTCTTTATTTGTTTTATAATTTTGGTGCAAAGCTACACAAAGGGCTATCTACGCATAACTGACCCTAATTTTGAACTGATAGACTAGAGAAAGGCAGCTAGTCAACAACACCCACCGTCAACTCTTGGGTTATTCCTCTCTAATCTAATACTGGGATTTGACTGTCACTCTTACAGCGAACCTATGCAGCGTGTTTTTGCGTGAACAAGCCGCGGATCATGAATAGCTCGTCCACGCTAACCAATAGGCTACTCTCAGTCCAGGTTTTAATTGATGAAGTGATGTAACTGAAAGCTACTATTAATTTATATGAAAAACACAGTATAATAATGCTTAGGCCAAAAACTTGAAAATAGAGCAAATACAATACAGTTTACTATCTTGACAGGTTGTTAGCTATTACTAAAATACATTAGTACAAATGAAGTAATCTGAATTATTGAATAGCAGCATTTCGCACTTCACGCATCCTATCTCAATACCAGCTATTACTAAAATACATTAGTACAAATGAAGTAATCTGAATTATTGAATAGCAGCATTTTGCACTTCACGCATCCTATCTCAATACCATAAACTTGGATACAACTTTGATGAACAATTTTCTTGTAACGGAACAACATGCTTCTTGAAAACTTTTGTAAGCAAAGCACAACAAATAACCTGAGAAACGAATATGTCTGATCAAAGAAGATCCGATTATATATTAGTTTTTAGTTTAGGACACTGGATCAGAAAGATCACAGACCCACCATTCTACTTCACTAAACATCTAAACAAAGTTTGAGAAACTGTGTTCCTCCAGTTTGATATTGTTTTAGGCATTTTTAATGGTAACTTGTGGCAGAGAATCATTGAATAGGTTGAATAGGGAAGGTATAAACGTACAGCGTGTACTCTATGAGCTTTATAACGACATGGCAATGACACAAAAATACTCGTTACTAAGTGAATGCATGCCTGGAAACGGATATAATAGATAAAAAACAAAAAAACATGCGCTTTATATTTAAATGTAAAATTTATGATTCTGGAAATGCTATGTTATTTTCAACTCAGAGGTACCTTGAAAAGTAGGACGTAGCATAAACTCCTTCACAAATACCTCTGTTAGCGTCCTTCTCCTGTCATTAGCATGCGAGGACAAGATAGCCTATCTCAACATAATGAACAGGTGGGGCCAAAGGACTTCCGCTGTTACGTCTACCCACGCCACTACGCAAAGCCCGATGGGAATATCCAACGGAAACAAAACAGGTAAGGATCAAAAAATGACCAGCAACACAGGAGTTTATTGCCTTGATAGACACTATCGTAAGGATCTTTTGACCCGCACGTCCTGTTTACTTCCCGCCGCTAGAGGTCACTCAGGTTCATTAAAATGCGATAAAGAGATCTATAGCATCCGTTCTTTTAAAAGTCATTTAAATGCTATTTCGTTTTCTAGCAAAGCGAGTGCACTTATGAATACATGCTTCAGAAATTTCATTACTTCTGGAATATAAAGTTGTTTTATAATGTAATCCTACTGGAATATAACACTGTCAGTAAGGTACCTCAAATAAGTCGCAACGTACTTGTTAACTGAAAAAACAACAACAAATGACTGCCGATTTAACTGCAGAGAAAATCACTTAAATAATCAACAACTTAGAAACATTAGAAAAATATGCGTTACATATTTATCGACAGTGCTGAAGCTTATTTGATTGGAGGTACAATTGGTAATTCTATCGAACTAGGCCATTTGTATAACAGGAACACATAAATTTATTTGATTTCCGGAACAGTTTGTAATTTCAAGCATTTCCATTTGACTTTTTTTTATTAGAACTAAAACTAACTTTCTCGATAAAATAAATATATTTGAATAATATAAAATATTAATAGTTAGCAAGATGTAGAATATGAAAATTTAAAAAATATAAAAGTAATATATTTCATGTTATCTGAATATTGACGATAATTCTGGCTAAAATTCAGGGCTCGATCCTTGTGGTTGGTACAACGCACATAAATGACAGTGCAGCTTTGAACAATAAACAAATTGTTTCCTTTCAAATGATCAAAAACTTAATTATGTTTCCCTCCCACCCTAATCCACGGCCATAATATGAACCATTATTTGACAAAAGTCTGAATTTGTGTATGCCCCCTTAGAACTGGAGTCGTATAGAGGTCGGCTTTCAAATCTGACTTTTCATATCACTCACGGGCTCCTATTTCATTGTTATCCCAATGCGTTGAACAAATACGTAAGTTAGTATATATGAAGGTGTCAGTATAACGTGAATATGTCTTTGTGTCATCCTGGTAACATGTAAACAAACACCCTCTCTCTTCGTTGATACAGCAAAACGTGCTTATTTGGTCTTGGAGTGAAAAATTATGTGCTGCAATTGAGGTATTACGGCTATAAAAACTTACCATATAAAAGATATAAAATAAAATATTCTAAAAAAACAACAAAACGTTATATATATATATATATAAGATAAAACAAAATCCATTATTTAAAATTGAATATCAAAAGAGGCACATTGGAAATCATAAATTTCATTCAGAAAAATTTGGACGTAGTATAGGGTGTTTCTAAAACTATCACAAAGGGTGTTCAATACTTATATTTTCCGTAATTTACAATTAGCGTTTCAAGTTTATCAGTAAACGAAGCTACTGGAAGATCGTCTCTTCTGGACAGTACATCTTGGTCCACGTAATATTTTTTACACTGGTATGCATCTTAACTAAGTCGTCAATCTCGTATTATTTGAAGAGAGAGAACGAGGAGAAATATAAAAAATGTCAGTTTGAGAGGAATAAAGGGTAAACCTAATCCTTTTTTTATCATTTAGAATTTATGACTTAATTAATTTTAGCCTAATCAGTTTGTACTCAGAATTTAACTTAAGCTTCAGTAGTTTCGTTATTTTGAAAGTAGGCCTATTTTTATTAACTATCTACGTAATTTTTGCCAGTGATCTTACGAAGTATATGGTTGATATACCGGCCGACCCCAAATTCGATGGAACTAGGGTTGAAATGAAAAAATGAAATGTATGGTTGTATGACAAAGTTAAACGTTCTCTTGACACAAAATAAAATGTTCATAAATCTTTTGATTATTGGCACTGAAAACAGGCATAGTCACTTCTTTAATGCAATATTTATTTGCCACATAGCAACGAATTTAACGCTTCTTTAATTTATAGTTTTAAACATTTTTTCAACGGAAAACAAACATTGCTGCCTTTAGAACGTTATTATCGAAACATTACTGTGAAAGGTATTTTCTTACGGTCAGTTTTGTAAATATCATATCCGTTTCGTTTTAGATTTATATGTTTTCATATTGTTAATAAAGACAAGAAATCTGTTTTATTTCAAGGCTAAATAGACAATACTTTTCCTTCATTTAATTTTGTTTTACTAAAACTTCAAATATAAATGCAAGGGTACATACATTCAGATTCTTGATTTAGAAAAACCACCAACATCAACGTTTTAAATGTTTGAGCTAAAACAAATATTCTTACTGTTCCTAACTGTTCGAAATTTTCAGATTGACACAAAAAGCACTTCTGAGCAACGGACGCGATTTGAGTTATAATCCACAATTTTATGTATAGACTACTAGTAAGAACACAATTTGCCACATGTATATCACCATACAAATGTAAATTCAAAAACGAAATACTTTTACTGGCACTGAAAATGTTTAATTCAATAATCATTTAATGATTTGTATAACGAATGTTATGTCAAATATATATATTAATTTATATATTAAGTAACCGAAACCTTAATAGATACATTTACATATACCAGCACAAACGCCGCCCTACTGGCGACTGTTTGTGATAATATTTACTAATGTGATGTAATGTTTTCATATATTAAAAGTGGTACCGTTTATTGAAAGAATAATAGTTTTTTTCCCAAGAACTCCAGTTTTTCAGAGTTACTTTGAAAAATTACATCAATAAAGATATGAGCAAACCCTCACGTACAGTGTTAGTGAGTCGTGTTCTTGTTGTTAGGATAGTACTTTTATTTAAAATTGTGTTATATTATAAAGAAATGATTGTTGCACATACCACAGTTACTTTTTCTAATTATCTGAATCTTGAATACCTAAAGTGTAAACTTTTTTATGCATTTTTGTCTGGGATGCCATTCAAAGATGGCGCAGGAGTTTTGATTATATACATAGATACTGACATACACGATACGTAAGATACCGTTTTAGTAAGATATTTTATTATTATTTATTTGTTCACATGTAATTCCACTAGTGAATTATTTATTTTTCTAACCATATCCCTGAATTAAATCGTCCCAAATAAGTAATTCATGGAGTTAAAAGAAATATATATATAAGATTTAACTATTTTTGTCTATTAACCTGGCTATTTAGCCATTTAAACGTAAGTTTTAATTTTGCGTACAAAGTACGAACTCCTGTTTAACTATACTCACATCCATATTATTATATTATTACATCTTTAGAAAAACGTTCTATAGGTAATTGAACTTAATACTTTCAGGTTCCGGACCAATGATATGTATTATATTAAAAACAAGTTCGAAAGAGAAATGAATGTGGTCGAGCTCATTACTTCTTTTGGGGGGCGAGGAGGGGGGGGAAAGATGTTACAACACTTTTGGTAATACATAACCTTTTCATGAACTAATACATTTATCCGAACATTGTATAACACTTCTTTTTTAGCTTTAGAGTCAAGCATATAAAAATTTTGTCTTCAAGGTTTGAGCACAGGTCAAACATGTAAAATAAAAAAAATATTAAATTTATGCTCTCTAGCTTAGTCGGCAAATTTGAAATATTGAGCTGGTCATATTTCACAACCATATGACAACAAAGATATAGTAGCAATTACTTTATTTTTACAAAAAATATCAGTTTTATTAGAATATATTCATATGAAAGAATTTTACTGGTAATGAATTAATAAAAATTTGCGTGTAATATTTTACACAAATGGCGTAAACTTTATGTAATATCTCAAACTGTGTTTCTACTTACAGAGATTTGTCCATTTGATAACTCTATTTCAACAGATAAAATGGTTAAATAATTAAACAAGCACGTTTTGGCATAACCGATAAATATATTAGTATTCTCAATTTACTTGTAATTTAATGTATTCTAATGCGAATTATTCCTTAATCACTCATTTTTCGTTCATATATATTTTGTGTTTACATGTAGATTAGAATCTTCTCCGGAAATATAAAAGTTTAAAAAAAAAGCGACCTCATGTTAAAAGTCGTCAAGGCTTAACAAACTGCTGCGTTTTTACTTCCAAGCTTTGCAAGATGTCGGCTGACGGGTTAAGTGGCACGTGCAGCACCAGTAATTAAGTCAGCCTGATGGTCTCTATACGGTGCACACATGTTACTACACCACGTGGCTGCCTATGCCCTGGGGTGGACCAACTAGGCTTTTGTCCGAAGAGAACAGTGAAACACGCGAGCTACGACGATGCAGTTATGAAAAATAACAATAATGTGAACTATAAAAAAATAATACCGATATATTTCATCACTTTCATTCCAGTTCAAACATTGTCACAACTAGCACAAGAACAAATAGAATTTTTGTTTTGTCTTAAGTTGGCGTCAAACGTTATTATTAATTGTAACCTGTGTGAGCCAAGGAAATTCATAAAATGACTCGGATAAAAACTAGCTGAAGACTTTATCTTTAAACATTTTTACTCTCTGAAATCGAAACAAGTATGATAATCTCGTCAGTAAGATATCTTGTTATCTAGCCATATGAGAGTCCTTTGAACAGTACACGTATTCACTTTTTTTACGCGTGGCTGTTGCAATCTGGTATATCTTGAAGGTCCTCTTTTCAGCGGGCTAGACTGTTTTGTGTGAACAAATGTTTTTCTTACAGTTTCCATGTTTTAATCAGGGCTGATGATATCTGGTATAGCTTGAAAGTCCACTTCTCAGCTGACTACTGCGTGGGTCTTGTTATTCAGTGTGAACAAATATGTTTTTATTACAGTTTCCATGTTTTAATCAGGGCTGATGATATCTGGTATAGCTTGAAAGTCCACTTTTCAGCTAGCTACGCGATGGGACTTGTTGTCCAGTGTGAACAAATATGTTTTTATTACAGTTTCCATGTTTTAATCTCATGGTGGAAAATTAAACAGACTTTTATTTTAGGAAAACGGATTTTAACTTATTTTGTATATATATATATATATATATTCTCCTGAATTGTATTTGATGAAAAAAAGAATATATCTGTAAAAAAATTTATTCAAACAACTTAATCGGGTTCTAATATTGAACATATGGCTATAACATTCATAAGCTTTCCCCTTTTCCTGGAATTGAAATTAATTTCATTCTCAAACGTTTCGCGACGTAAAAATTCACGATTGTTGTTTCCAACTTTCACGAGAACTGTAACCGATTCGTTGATGATTATGATTAATAATATGTAACACAGAGCATGTAATGCTCTAACTGTTTAAATTTATGATTTTGAAGGGAGTGTTGCACTTGGAACTACGTTAATTTCAACCAGCTGGAGGGCAGGCGAGTTTATATCCTTGATTTGCCTCACGACTACCAGGCCCACACCTGGGGCTCACAACGGTTCCACACAGACAATTAATCTTTTTAACAAGAGAAAGATAATTGTAGTTTTCAGTACACTCATAGAAGTATAGTCAACGATAATTTTCAAAGCGCGTTACCCATGGAGTAAATCTTACATATGTGTTTCTTATTGTACAGTACACAGTTTGTTAAATACTTGTGTCTTCTTATTGTACAGTACACAGTATCGTTAAATCTTGTGTCTTCTTATTGAAGTACTACAGTATACGTTAAATACTTAGTGTCTTCTTATTGTACAGTACACAGTATCGTTAAATCTTGTGTCTTCTTATTGAAGTACTACAGTATACGTTAAATACTTAGTGTCTTCTTATTGTACAGTACACAGTATCGTTAAATCTTGTGTCTTCTTATTGAAGTACTACAGTAT
>NW_013666008.1:405726-418717 GCF_000517525.1 Limulus polyphemus | reverse complement strand
GTCTATATATATATATATATATATATAGACCTGAATCACACTTCTTCTCGTGTGCACTGAGTGTCTTTTTACATTGTAATTGAATTAGTTTTTCGCATTGATGTTTAAAAATAAGTATAATTAAGATTGAATGTTCAAATCGAATAGAAGATTTTAAAAATCCCACATCGGTTAAAAGTAGACGATTCACATGATTAACAAACAACGTTGAAGACTAAAATTTTAACTTTTTATTCTAAATAAAATGAAATGATTGTTTTTCTCAATCTTTCTTTAGACAAACAATGTTCTTAAATTGAAAGTAACAGAAACGTTGTCTCTAGGTAGCACGAAACTCATAAAAAGTTTACCACGCCTCTTCTGAGGAACTCGAAACAATGTTATTTGGTGTTGTTCGTTTGTCCACTCGTGGGACAGAGGCATGTCTTCGGGTTTACAACGCTAAAATCAGGGGTTCGATTCCCCCTATGTAGACACAGCAGATAGCCCGATGTGGCTTTGCTATGACAAAAATACACATAAGCAATGTTTTTATATATTAAAATTTTATAAAGCTTTTTGTAGCATCAAAATATGTTTATCGTTGAAAACAAATATTACACTAGAAATACTTCAAAAATCGGCAAAAGACAAACATTCAAAGCAAACTGATATTTAAATGTTTTTGCCAAAAATATTTTACTAGTGTTAAGCATAATACACATATAAGCATCTTTATAAAAAGAAGATAGGTTTGATACAGTTTATATGTTAACTAAAATCTAACTAAGTATTAATGCAGGAGTCTGCAGGTGACGTAAGGTTATATTTTACACACAACTTGATAAACCTTAACAACCTACGCAACATCGTCTAAAGATACAGAGAGAGGATAAACAAGTATGTTTCTCAACACAGTTAGCTGTCAAAAGTAGCGTCATTTTACAAAAGCTACTTGGGGGGGGGGCAAAGAAAGAAAGCTGATCTCGTGTGAATCTCCATCCCAATTCAGCTGGGGGGGGTCCATATATTTTGACATAATTTGAGTATATGTGTTAATTCGCCTTGACTAAAAAGGTTTCACACAAACTGCTAATTGGAAAGCCCCCTCCTGAGCCCCCAAAATCTAGCCAATTTAATAATGAAATTTATATCAGACTATATAACATCATTTAAGGATACAGAATAAAAACAACCATAATTCTCAAGAAAATATTTATTAAAATATAACCAACTTAATAATGGAAAATGTATCAGACTACATAACACTATCTAAGAAGGTAGAGTAAAAACAAGCATTATTCTCTACACGTTTAGTCATTAAAATGTGGAAAACTTAATAATAAATAGTGTGCCAAACAATATAAAATCAATTAAGGACGTAGAATAAAGCAAGCATATTTCTTTACCAAAGAAAAGAAAATCCTACTTAAAACAGTTTGAAAAATCGAGCTACACGAGCAGTTTTTCCATGAACACTTTCTGCTGCTGGTTCAGCGTATACTTGTGATTAAAGTTGGTGCCTTTTTTGTGAATTTTTTAACTTAAGAATTAAACTATCTTAATAAAAATTGTATTTATAGAATTGCTTAGATTTTGATTTTTGATGAAATGTGCAATAGATCTGGTTTGTATAACTATATATAAACAGTATTTTCTTTTGTAGAGCTCAGCGGCACAGCACGGGCCTCGTTAAACGGAAGTCTTGGTTCCGGAGTCTCTTTTTACTTACCGGCTTTTTCACTTGGAAGTTGATAAAAGATATGCCGATGGAAAGTGTTTGCTTGTCAGCTTCCACTAGAGGATAAACGACTTACTGATTCAATAGCTGAAGATAAGAAGAACTATGCAAAGTTTTCAAAAACTCTATAGACTAATTACTTGGCTCTGCACATTAATTCACAAACCAGGTCCAATATTTCAAACCTGTATCGACCATCGATATCAAATGTATTGAGTTTACTCATGACGGAGATAGCACACAAAGAAAATTCCCAAGCAGTCTTTGCATTGATATCGAGTATACTGAGTTTACTCGTGAAGAAAGTTGTACTGGAAGCAAATTCCCAAACAATTCTTGCCTTGATATCAAATGTATTGAGTTTACTCAATTGAGATAACACTCAAAGAAAATTCCGAAACAGTTCTTTGAACAATCATAACACTTTAATAAATTATTATTATTTTCACAATATCCTCAATTATACTAAACTAAAAGGTGGGTATCGCTAGTATGAACTTATAAATATCGTTTCTTTTTAGGCTTAACGACATTGAAAATTTCAAAGATATTTGTCAAGTTAACCACAAATACAATTTTATTCTTGTTTGACCCTAAAAACTTCTACAATGGGAATTTTTGTGTAAATAACGTATGCATTGCTTATCTCAAATTCATCAGCTCTGTCCACTTTTCATGTTGGTTATCGACTTCTCAGTATTTTTGTCTCATAAGTTTACTTTTTCATTTCTTTTTCTAATTATTATATATAAATCCTCCGATAGGCCAGCGGCAAACTTAAGTATTCAGCGCAGAGGACAGAGAGCAGGTAACCTATTGTGTGGGTTTACGCTAAGACAAACGTAGTAACCCCTTTTTTAATACTTTGTATAATTATTCTTCAAAATAACATAAGTCATATAAAAGAAAAAACTAATGAAATGTCAAATATTATTTTCGTTGCTATATAATACAAAAGATTGAACTGTTGGCTATTTATATACTAGTTTTTTGTTTGGTTTGAGAAACGTATTGGAGTTAGTCTGACCTGTTGCTTTGTCTGTTGTTTTGTGTGGTTCCTAAAATAGATTGCTCTTAGCTTAACATTTCCCACACTTTATTGACTTCTCAAATATTCTTTTTCTAGTTCCTGGTGAAAAATAAAGTACGTATAATTTATCTGACTAGTCGCTGGTTCTCGTTATTCTGCTAAACATCATTTCGATTCGGAAAACAGACTAAACTGGATTGACTGGTCGCCATTTACTATCGTCCTATTGATGTTTTCTAGCTCCTAAGTCTGACTTCTTCCACTTTGAACAACTACGATGGTTAGTTATTCCATGTATGAACAGCAAAATCGATAATAAGTTATAAAAATGTTTGAATAAAATTTTTTCAAGGGTACGAAACTTACATGTCATGAACGCGAAAAACGATGCGAACATGTTATGAGCACGAAAAGAATACGAAATTTATATCTATGTTATGAACATAAAGAAGGATAGAAACTTACATGTTTGAGCGTAAAAAAGGATACGTAACTTACATGTTATTAACATGAAAATATTTAAGTCTTAGGTATGCTATTTCTTTACACGTTTGTACATTTGTTAAATTACCAGGTGGTAGACTAGGAAACACTGGTACAGTTTTATTTCGTCAAAAACCAAGATTTGAGTAATCCTTATAATACAGTTTTATCAAAGAAGTCCAATTTATAATTTAAGGAAACTACAAAAAGGTCACCAATTTAATCTTCAGTATACGCAGATGATGCTCAGGGAGAAACTGCACACCTTATGGTAATAGCTTCGTTCGATTTTTCGTACTGTTTTAAGTTTGATTTTTTGTAGACGAATTAAAACCCAACCAATGGTAATATGCTTAACGTTTTTCTCGTATACATACGTGATGCAACTAAGATTGTAAAGAAATCTGTTCATTATACTGTTTTTATCCACAAATTCCCAATCTAAATATTATCGTATGCAATATATTTAATAAATAACTAAATATATCCCTTTGATAGAACTAAGTAAGTACGACTAAAGTGAGTAGGTTTATATCTGTTTATAAACAGCTTTTATAATATTTGATAACTCTGAAAACATAATTCTTACTTTTACAGATGATTTTGTTCCTTATTTTTATGTAAGGTAGTTTATTATTTTTGATCACTATTGTAAAGTTGTCTTACTTTCAAAATTTAGCAAGTTGCCAGAGGACGAAGGAAAACAACAGGAAATATTAAATTTGCATTAATCATTTCCGGTTTTTTAAATGAAGTTTTCCTGTTTGAAAGCTAACTTTCCTTCGTGATCCTTTACTATGTTTTTAATCTGAAGGAAATAGAATCAAATAAATAAAAATAATTTTATTTAATAATTATCACAAATAACCAACGTAAAAAATACGTAGCATTGTATGGTGCACATTACAAAAGAGGGTCTTTTGTCTGAAATATCTCCGAAAACGGTCAGTAAGGTGGAAAATTGCATTTAAAAACAAATAAACTTGCCATTGGTTGTATTTTACTTCTTGAAACAAAACGGTCAAAATAACTATTTTAATGGGTTTTGGCTGATATTTTTACGCTATAACTTTGACGTTATTTTTTGTTAGTAAAATGTTTTCTAAAGCTACTATCATTATTTCCTGAGAACTATAAACAATTATTTCCCCAGATCTTGTTTTATATAAACCAAAAAAAAAAATCTGTATCACGCAAAATTAGAGTTTCGCTGATTTCACAGAAAATAACAAAAAAAGAGGAAAAATTATAAAAAAACATATTGACTAAATCACTAAACAAATGTTGGTAAAACATTGTAAATCATAACTCCATGAATACATATGAATATATATATGCCCACATATGTACATATATTTGTTGTGTTTATATATAGAAACATTTGGGCAATCGCCCAACGCACCCTACCATGAAATTTGTTATTTATGAACAAACTGCATCATGTTGAAGTTTGTTGCACATAAATAACAAGTATTGGGTTTTGTAATTTATACAAGTGAGTAAATTGTGTTTGTCATTTAGGTATTTTATATTGAAAAGTATGTTAGCATTTCGTAATTTTCAGTCCCGAAGATACTTTGGGTACTTTTGATAATTAATAGTGCACAAAATGTAACCACTTACTACACACACACACACACACACACATATATATATATATATATATATTAACCACTGTAAGTGTTATTATGTAGCTCTTTATGGACTGTGTTTTAAAATAATGAATTTGTAAAATATCGAACTATTTATTCAATTAAGCTTGTTCAAGTTATCCTACCAGAATTTGAAAAGACGTACATGGTCTCAAACTAAAATCTAAGTAAAAGAAAACTGAACAGATAGTTTAATGCCAATGTCAAATATAGTATAACTGTGATCTATATTCTTTATTTACCTGAACGAAACATTATGCAAATAACGTGCTAAACGGCCATGTCAAAAATCCCCATGATTCAAGTATAGCCGTCCCCCATTTTGAAGTACTGATCAGAGGAAAAGCAACCAGGTGGTAGCACTCGCTGCTTGAAACGACTACTCTCAGTCGAATAGCGGATCTATTACCGCTTTTATGACGCTTCAACACCTGAAAGTGTGTGAAGCGTGTTTGGTAGACCCATGTTTTGAACTATTGACGCTCGGATTCCCAGTCCAATACATTAAACATGAACTAGGCCACACTCGGGCTATGTGATTTAAAACTAAAGTAATTATAATTGGTAGGAAAGTACAGGGGTTGAACACGTTATATTAAAACAATTTCGGAGTCTCATCAATTCTGTACAGTCTATGTCAGCACGTTCGATCATGCTTTATCTGACAAATGTGCATTATGACAATATCCTGGCAGCGTAGTTTCCATTGAAAAAGGATCCGTCACAAGACTGTCATGTTTAAAGCACACCAATCGTCCCTGTTGTTTTCGATAATTCGTCTAGTGTATGAGGACAAAGGTTTCTCAGCTCCTGTTTCAACAGTGTGATCGCACAGAAACTTAAAGCTATCTTGGCTTGCATGTCTTTGTATGGAATAACACAGATACCCGTTTTATGCTCCAGTTGCTTGAAATATGCGACAGTTGAACGAGAGATATGGCTGAAGATCCTATTGCGTACTATTGCCTGGGACACCTAGACGGGATGGATTTCTACCTCTTACAATACACCGCACTTTGTTTACCACGGTTGAGGCACGACTTGTTGCAGTTCTCTTTCTGTATGGTTCTAGTTCCCAAAGTTGATCCAGGTTTTTTTCTAGTGCCATCCATCAAATACTAAGGATATCCCCATCTTATAAATCCTAAATCTCCAAACTTAACAAAACTTTATGATCTAAGTGTACGAATATTTTGCGTCGACAATAGATATCAATTTTCAGTGTCATTATACAACTTCGAGATTTTCTGTAAATGGTTAATTTGTTTGCGAGAGTTCTACAGTACAGTAGAGATAATTTACAGTAAAACTTCATTAGTTCTCTTATTGGAGTTTGATTCATTTAAGCTTAGTTCAGGATTTTCTTTAAACCAAATCTGGATGTATGTAGGCTTAACATCTTGTAGTAATTTACCTCTTTCATTCCGATCTAAACTCAATCTCTAGTAAAACGCTAATTTCCTACGAAGCATTTTTATTACATAAAAAGTATTTAAATTCTAATGGTCAAGATTAAAGGTCAAGCAGCTCAAACTTTTTATGTATATTCTAGATTCTGAAAAGGTGTATGTTCCTTAGGAAATAATCTTTATCATGAAATAATCAAAATCGTATGGAGTCCTATAGTATAAATCTTTAATGCTCTCCTTAATCACTTCTCTGTCACAAGTTCGTGCAATAACATCAGCAGAAATTCTTAGACAATTGCCTATAAAGATACTTTTAAGTAGTTTTATGTTTCATATTAATATCGTCAATAAAAATCACCTCGTTTCTGCCCCCTTAACCCCCCACAATATCGAACTAAATTGTATTTTTCCGATCACTTATAGTATATTTTTGGTTGTTATATGATGTATGTGACAGTATGGTGACAGAAAACAGTATATATGAAGCGAATAGTTTAGTTTTAATTTATACCCTAATCTTTCTATCAATGATTTCGAGGATGTTGCCGAAATTAGAAATGGCTTTTGATAAACATCATCTTGTTGTAACCTTGCAATAACTTCCAGTGTTCCAACTGAGAAGCAGATGTTATTCATAGTTAAGAAGAATGGAAACTAAAACTTTCGTTTCCAACCACCTGTTAACTTTCATAGTTTAAGGTTTTACTAACTGTTGAATTACATATATATATAAAAATCTATATTTTATTTAACCCTAAAATTGTGTTTGTTTGTTTGTTTTGAATTTCGCGCAAAGCTACACGAGGGCTATCTGCGCTAGCCGTCCCTAATTTAGCAGTGTAAGACCAGAGGGAAGGCAGCTAGTCATCACCGTCAACTCTTGTGTTACTCTTTTACCAACGAATAGTGGGATTGACCGTCGCATTATAACACCCACACGGCTGAAAGGGCGAGCATGTTTGGTGTGACGGGGATTCGAACCCGCGAGTCGAGCGCCCTAACCAGCTGGCCATGCCGGGCCCCTAAAATTGTGAATCGATTGTACAAAAATTGCCATGTTTTGGTAGCAACTTGGAAAAAGAGAAAATCTGCTAACTCATTTATCACAAGTTTAAGGTTCTACCTCTTGCTCCGTAAAATGCAATGAAATTTTATAAATGTTGTTGTGGTGATGACGAAAAGTCTTCCCTAAATAAGGCTACTTTTGTTCAGGTTCATTCCATTTTGACCTTGATTTGTACTTTAGGAATAGTTTTAAACATGTTAAAAACATCTAACACTCTCTCGGCACTTAGTAGAAACAATAATAAATGTTCTTTTACAGTTGCTTGTGACTTTTGTTGATTGGGGTCTAAGTCTGTAAAGTACTGGTAAATTTATAACAATGGTTAAAAAGTTGAAGGAACAAAGTGTTTTTTTTTTACTATTCCTCCTGCATCGCAAATAAAAAACGCAAGACTCTCTGCAAGAAGTGAACCGATGAGTACAACAAAAGTTTTATTGTTCGAAAGCTCTAATCCTAAGTTATTGTTGAAAAGTGTTTTAATCATTTGCTGGATATTGTGATGAACAAAACAGCCACTAATATCTGTACGAAAGTGTGTTAATAGATCAGACCACTGATCCCAAGAATTCGGGTTCCCTAATTTTGAGCTACAGACTAATAGGATGGCAACAAGCCAACAACACTGGCCGCCTCAAGAGCTTTATCTAGCTGTTTAAGCCGAATAACGAGATCGACCTTTATATCCCGTCAATACAAATCACTCTATCCGCAGCCCTACATGCTAACTACTAGGCCACACCCGAACCTTTTGTTGTAGTATAATACTAATTATAATTTGTAACCGTGTCAATATCTTTGCGTATCTTTCGTTTTTACTCTCTTTTATACATACATGAGAAGAGCTACCCTCGCTATTAGTGCATATTAAGATATATGTACATATAGTTAATAAAGCGTGATTTTGGTTTACATTTGTAATAAATATCAATGTATTTAAAGTGATCGTGGCCGGGCACGGCCTAGTAGTTAGCGTGCTGGATGTGATTTTGAAGATCCAGGTTCACAGTCCGTTGAAGCAAAAGCGCACTCTGCACTTTGGGGCCGTGGGTGCGTTATAAGTGTGACAATCAAATACCACTATTAGAAGAATTGGCGATAGGCGCTGTTGACTAGCTGTCTTCCTGTAATGTATCAATCCATAAGCAAGAAACGACTAGCGCAGATAGCTCTTGTATAGCTTTTAAGACGGATGACGTTTTACTTTTAATTTTTGTAACTAATGTTTGCGTAATTTCTTTTTTTTTTTTACAAGTTCGTAATATTTCACTCTTCCGCATGCACTATAGGTGTATACAGTTTACTGATAATTTTTTCTATTTACAATTCCACTTATTAATTTGTAAAGTCAGAAACATCAAATTTCCCACAGTGGTTGTTTGTCTCTCGTGATGCAGTGTTATCGGAAGTTCAAAATCTATCCTTCCACAAATCTGATTGAGAAATGTGTAAGATTTCCTTGGAAACATGTGAGAAAATTGCTCCTGCAATTAGCGCTTGTTGTATAGAATACAATGGGTTTTTTGTACAAGAGAACCAAAGTAAGCTATAGTAGAAGTTTTTAGGCTGAAATAAAAGATTTTATATAAGTTTCCGATTTTTCTCACAACTTTAAAACATTTGATAACTTTTGTGGATTTTTTAAACAATTTTATTCATAAAATGACTAACAGATGCTCTAGGAGTACTTTTTTCCATACTTCTGGAAAAGCTTCACATGACACGCATCGTTTTTAAAAAATATATATAACATAATAACACAAAGCCATTGTCTATCAGGTGAGATGGAATTGACTTACTGCATGATGGTTAGGACATTTCATTTAAACCCTAAATACTTCATGCTTTTAATTAGTTAATTTGTTTTAGCGCAAAGCTACACAGTGAGCTGTCTGCACTGTGTCCATTGTTGGAATCGAACCACAGATTTCGAAGCTATATGCTCTGAAGATCTGAAAGTTACCTCTGTGTCCCTAGAGGGAACTTGCTTTTTATACGGACGATAGTCGCCTGCTGTATGAAGATAAAGGAAAAATAAAAATGTTGAAATTGAAAATGTCAACTAGAATCTTATATCCTTCAAATATCTCAACAAATAATATTAAAACCAACTGATTCCCAGACATGGATAATAGGCGAATAAAGACTTACAAGTCTTTGTTGTTAAGCATGAAATTACAATGAGCTATCTGTGCTCTGTCCATCACGGATATCGAAACCCGTTTTTTTGCGTTGTAACTCTGTAGACTTACAGCTGAGCTATTGGCGGGTTGACAAGTCTACGCAAAAATATTACTTCCAAAATTGCTTGTTTTGTACTGAATTTAACAGTGATTTATCTTAAAATCAGGATTTTACTAGTGATACCGTAGCTAAGTCAACATGTGTGCCATCGCGTATCACAAACCAATGAAGTTATATAATATCCATATATCGATAATAATGGGTATTGTTCTTGGGGGCTAAATCCAAAATCTCAGACATAAAAACATCTTTGAAATTATATTATCTTCATGTATCGATAATAATGGGTATTGGGGGCTAAATCCAAATCCTCAGACATAACAACATCTTTGAAATTGTATTATCTTTATGCATCGATAATAATGGGTATTGTTCTTGGGGGCTAAATCCAAATCCTCAGACATAACAACATCTTTGAAATTGTATTATCTTCATGTATCGATAATAATTTATATCGTTTATTGTAAAAATTATATTTTCTAAACATAAAGAAAAACTTATCCATATACAAATAATAGGATATTGTTTGTGGTACAAACACAAATAGCTTTACATAAAAATCTTTAGAAATATATACTATTTACGTGTAGATGATACTGCACGTTGTTACTGGTACAAAACTCGAACTCATTCACATAAAAATCATTAAAGTTATATAATATTTACGTGTATATGATAATGCATATTGCTTTTGGTACAAAATTTGAGTTTCTCCACATACAAATCATTAAAGTTATATAATATTTAAGTGTATATGATAATGCATATTGCTTTTGGTACAAAATTTGAGTTTCTCCACATAAATTTCACTTTCCTGTGATCGAAAAAGAGCAAACTTACTTTAAAAAATTCCGATATGTTCTTAGGATAATCATACTGAGGAAGGTGTCCTCAGATAGCTCAGCGGTCAGCTTGAGAGCACATAACTCTAAAATTTCTGGCTTAATACCTGCAATGGACACATCATATATAACCTATTGTTCAATTTTGTGATTAAAACAAATAAACAAGCGAAGGGAAGTTTGAGTTGTAAGTGTTTTTGAAATGAAACGTTTAAATGTTTTAAATATATCAGAATAAGTTATTTTAATATAGTCAGGTTAACATTTCATTTGTTAATCATATATTTTGATATTTCATGTAAATACTTCCATATGAACGCCAATAAGAAAGCTAGAAATTAAAAGAATTGGCTTTTAAATCATGGGGAAGGGGTGTGAGAATCGAAATTGCACCCGTATATGCATGAAACATATTTGAAAGGTGTAAAATCAGGCTCAGTACCAACATACTGCATATTCCGACGGGGTATGCACCTGATCCCTCTGGGCCTCCAGTATGACTTCACTACTTGTTTCCTTTGCTCTCCAAAAATTACACCCACTTTTTACAGATGTCTACATACATCCCTGCAAAATGTTTGATCCTAACCACGCAGTATGGTTTGATTCTCGACACTGTATAAGGATAATTTGTTAATTTATTGATGTTAGTTGGTATATCATGTGGAATCAGTAATAAGATATTGACGGTCCTTACTTACTGCAGTTTAAATTTCAGGCTTGTAGACAAGTTACAGTTGAATAAAAGTACTCAAATGCTGACTTATGTGTTTAAATTTTTACGGAAAACATTAGTGAATTAAAGTTAAAAATAAGGGCAAGTTGAACTGTCTTGTCCTTCGGGGAAAAAACAAACTTTTAACGTTTTTGCATCCCAAAGAAACCTTAACTAGCTATTCCGTTTTTTATATATATATTATTAAATGTGGCGCTTATTACTTTTTATAATTTTTGAAATTTTTAGCTTGTAAGATGTGTTACAGACTTATTTCTCAATAGATGATTATAAAGGTTTAAAATATAGATATATTTGGTGAATTGAAACCATAAGCTTAATATTAAAGAGGTCAACATTCGCCGGTGAATGCAACTTGTCTCCGTCACGCAATCTCAACATGGTCAATTTTGACACCAGGAATATCGTGAAAAACAGAAAAAAAACTGTTTATATCTATGTTTGGGACTTATAAAAAATTACCTTTGTAATAAATACCAAATAATGGCCGAAATATGGCGGAGTAATTGTCAAAAAGCCATAAAATTGTGTTTTTTGTGGCATCTTGACCACCCTATAATTACTTAAATGGACAAATCCGCAATTTTTGTTTGTCCATGTGTAGGACCTGTAGAAAAGTATCTTTGTACCAAATTCCAGGTAATTTGTCAAAATATGGCCAAGTAATTGACCAAAACCTTCAAAATCACTATTTTTTTTAGCTCTGACCCCCTAAAAAGATTCAAAATGAGCAAATCCAACTTTTTTTATGCCAATGTGTTGGGCACATGAAAATTTATATTTGTACCAATTTTGATCTTATTGCTGTAAATATGATCGCACAGGAGCCCAAACTATAAAATTCTGGATCGTTTGGCCTTGGACCCCTTAAAATCTTTAATAAAAGGCCTAAATGAAAAAGCTATCTGGGCGCATTAGATCAAAGTATGACCCTATCAAGTTTCAAGTCAATCCACCTAGAAATGAAGGAATGGAGGTCGATTAATAAGTGTTTGGAAGAAGAAGAAAGAAGAGGAAGAAACAACAGAAAAACAGCATGTCTCTCTGCGGAGACATAACAAGTTACACATACCCTCTATATAAAGATTGCCAGCTGGCTTACATGCCATGTGTTTACCAGGTCAATCATAACGTTCTGTCTTTTTCTGACAAGTAATGAATGTTTTGACTTATGGACTTGAGTAATATCTACTGCAATTTTATATAATAATATAGCTGACCTAGTTAAAATATGACAAGAGATAGTATGGATGATTATTAACAATGGATAATATACATAATAACTGGCAATGGATAAACTGGATAATTGCAGAAAGTAAAGAATAGACCCTCTTAGACTCACAGCAGGACTATAAGGCAAATTGAATGGCCTGTTTTTTTCATATACTAGAAATTAATCAAGAAAGCAAATAATAGAGGTAATTTAAAGATGGAACTTAGACTTTTAAGCGGAGAAGAAACTTAGAAGCGATGATAATCAAGTTTCACTTTCATGTTTTTTGAATATAAAAAATATATATATATGGACTTTGCTGCATGCAGTTTCATTATTCCGGTTATGAAAAACCGATTGATTGGTTAATTCAATGTAATGATGCTGCCCTGATAGAGAGCTTCTCTGATTATGAGAGCTGCTTAGACTTGCTGGAATCTAAGAATTGATTTCTCGTTTGTTCCTGGATTGGCGGAAAGTGTAGCTTGGTTATTTATTTAAGTTCTTTGGTCTTAGCTGAGAATTGTTATATGCGTTTCTGAAGACTAAAATAGATTCTTTTCTACAAAATGTGACATGTCTAGTGCCGACAACATGTT
>NW_013666008.1:403443-404863 GCF_000517525.1 Limulus polyphemus | reverse complement strand
TAATCGTATCACACTATTCGCTGTTGATCGTTAAGATGAATTATATGTCTTCCGTATGAACAGTTGCTTTATTTGTTTCACATGTTATTCAATTAACGATTAGGGGACTAACTTGTATTTCAGATTAAAAAAGTAAATTAATTATGCGAATCAGATTAAATTTTGACATGTTCATGTTGGGCCCGAGTGATTAGAATATCCTACTGGGAACACGAGGGTCTAGGATTCGGCTACAACCAAATACGCTTCACACTTTCAGCTATTAGTGCTTTATAAGAATAACTGCCAAATCCGCTATTCGGTTAAGAATAACCGTTTCAAGAAGTTGATACTGCCGAATGGTACCGCCTTCCATCTGATCCGCGTTTCAAAATTATGGATAACTATGCCAGAACTACAGAGGTTTCTGACTTGTTTAGCCCATTGAGTGCAAAAGTTGTCGTTCAGGAGGATAAACTAACGGGCCTGGCACGGTCAGGTGGTTAGGTCGCTCGACCCGCAATCTGAGGGTCGAATCCCTGCCCTATCAAACATGCTCGCTCTTTCAGCCGTGGGGCGTTATAAGTGACGGCCAATCCAATTATTCGTTGATAAAAGAGTAGCCCAACAGTTGGCGGTGGGTGGTGATGACTAGTTGCCTTCCCTCTAGTCTTTCACTGTTAGATTAGGGACGGCTAGCGCAGATGGCCCTCGTGTAGCTTTGCGCGAAATTCAAAAACAAACAAACAGACAAACTAACGTTTCGATAAAATTATAATCTAATCAAAAATACCTTAAGTGTGAAAAAAAGGTGCTGCCAAAAAAGGATTCAGCGTGCATCTTAAAGGAATGAAATCAATATTAGCGGATAAACTGGTAACTACACTTATAACATTGATAAGAATTTTACAACCAATATTCTCTCATTGGTTATCTAGGCCCCCAGTGAACTAGTTACCAGTTTGACCACCAATTTTGATTTCATTCCTTTAAGTCGCACGCTAAATCCTTTTTTGGCAGCACTTTTTTTTCACGCCTAAGGTGTTTTTGAATTAGATATCATGATTTTTTGTCAATACACACCAACAAACCAAACCAACTATGAAAGAGACACTCGATAGTAACCAACATTAGCTTTGGGATCGCAACCTTATTATTCGGAACAGACGTTTACTTTACAGAACCAATCAGATTCTTTAAAATATATGGTGGTATATTTCTTCTTTAAAACAATGTTAATAGCTTCCTTTATACCAACGCAATAAAATTTAGATTAACAGTTTTTGTCATCACCCTCACTCCTCATGCAATCGGTACGGCCGTATTCATTATTTATGTCAATTGCTTAAGCTTAATATCACGTGACGCTAAACTCTCTTTAATTAGGGTAATTTCATAAAATTTAATAAATCTGTGTTGAAAAGTTGGCAATGAATAATAA
>NW_013666008.1:393245-402948 GCF_000517525.1 Limulus polyphemus | reverse complement strand
GCAGATAGCCCTCGTGTAGCTTTGCGCGAAATTCTAAAACAAACAAACTAATCTAGTTTGCTTGCCCTAACCAATACTTATGTATCTGCACGTCCTTTCACCTAATAGTTTTGCTGCTCTAATCCAACCGTCTTTAATACGAATGACAAAAAACTAAAAACGGTCCACATTTAATCCTAGTTGAATCTGTAGTAAAAAAAACGTTAGACCGATATCTCACGTGACTTTTTGCGTAGGCGTGCGCAAATATCTTCGTTAAATTTGAGTAGTTTTTGTTGAATAACTTTGCTCATGTGGTTTATATTTACACCAAATGAGACTCATAATTACAGGTTGTAAAAATCTATTAGTGTACCAAATTTGAAAAAATATCCATAAAGTTTCCGTACTTTTTGTTTGTGCGAAGAAGAAAAAAAAAGAGGAAGAAACTCAATCAAAATTGTAGATGTTATATTTCAGGTATTTCATAAACAATTGCCTTAAAATTTGGTATGTGAATTAAGGTTCCAATATAGCACATCCACTGAAAATGTGTTATAGTTTGGATTACCACAGTCCGAGCTACAGAAGGTGGAAAATCGCTAAACTATTAATAACACACAGTGTGTCCTGCAGGTTATTTTTTGGCCGCAAGATACACTGCCGTGTCATACGCATATCAACTGGACTAGTTGTTAAAATGCTTTTGTTTCATTACTGAAAATTATGAATTTATTCTTGTAAGAGCATTTTGTTTTAAATAAGATATTTTATAAGCCTGAAAATTGAAATTTTCGTTGCTGAATGATTAGATGGCCACACTTGGATATAAAACTGTTATCACATACCTGTTACTTAATCCAGTCTTGTATCAGCCTTGTATATACTATGAATTCAAAGGCCATCTTACGATAATTGTACTTAATAGACAGGATTGATCAGAACAGAACTGAACAAATATAGAACAAACTCACGTCTAGCAACATAATGTGTTGTAATGAACCTGATTCTACTTACTGAGATCTCTTACAAACGTACCATGTTAGGATAATACTAATTCAATAACATGATACCAAATGAACAACATTACTGATTGCTTTAAGTATTTTAGATACTTTTAATCTTGCAGTGATTTATTTTATGTTTTTAAATCGCTACATCTCTCCGAACTTGTGTTGGCTTTCTTCAAGTAATGCGTGCTACTGTCTACAGAGGGTCGAATAGACATTGTAAAAAAAAAAGAGATCAGTCCTTTAAACCTTGCAAAAGCAACACCAATGAATTTATATATTATTATTGTTCTTATATAGCGTACGATAATAATTAGAATCTAAAGCATCGTGATAATATGTTATACAAAAATGAATACGTTGTATTAGAATGATTCTGGAGCCTCACCACATCGTAAAAGCCTTTGTCGCCAAGTCTGGTTATGCTCTTGCTAATAATCTGACGACCGTGCGTCTTCACTATAGTCCTGCAGCGTGGTTTATATTTCAAAAGACTCTGTCGTAGGGCAGCCATGTCTAAAGCATACTCCCCCTCCCTGCGAGCCCATAAGCCATGTCTTATACTAGGACAACGGTTTCTTAACGCCCGTTTGAACAGTCCGATTCAAGAGAAATCCACACGCTCGGCGTGCAACGACTTGAGCAACATGTTTTCGTATGGAATAGCATGGATACCTGTTTCATTCTCCAATTGCTTGAAATATGCGACAGTTGAAACGGATATACTGTAAAAGCAGCTGTGTACACGTGACTTCTGTCACTTTTCCAGATGAACATGATTTTTGTTGTTGTCTTGGCCACGTGGAAGACTTGTAGCATTAACTTCTGTTTTCTTAGATTCTCACCTGTTTCAAGACTTCGCACTTTGCTTACCATGATTGGGGTGTGGTTTTTGAAAATTCCTTTCTGGATTATCTTGGTACGCAAAGTTGATCCATATTTTTTACCAATGCCTTTGAATACAAAGGATAACCCCGTTTTAAAAATTCTAAATCTCCGATCTGAACAGATCTTTATGACCTAAATTTATGAATAGTAGACTTTGGAAAGATTTATTACGTACCCTTTACAAAAGCGCTTAATTTTCGGTGGCATTACGCTACCTAACCAACGTTAAAACGTAATTCTAATACATTTTGTTACACCAAGAATTCATATCGGCTGTGGTTATCAAATGACTTGCTGATTTAGATATTCAAATTCATTTTAATTTAGTCCACTCAAACATTCGTATTAACAAGCACTCGTCACAGATATTTAGGCTTTGAAATTGGGTAATTCTCAATAAAGGGGTTTATTATACTATAGTGATCTTTATTTTATTCGAAACTGTGTTATTAAGAAGTTTCATCTAAATCAATTCGATAAATGCTTCTTTCGTTATAAGTTATAACGTGTTTATAAATTTGTTTAGCCTAAGGTGCAGTTTAATATTCACTTCTTTTGTTATTAGTGACAGCGAGCTTATAATTTTGACATAAAGTATAGTTTGGTGGTTAGATCCCTCGAAAATGCTCGTCTTTACAGCCATTGGAGCGTTATAACGTGACGGTCTCCCACTATCCCTTGTTAAAGAGTAGTCCAAACGTTGGCGGTGGGTATTGTTGACTAGCTGCTTTCCCTTTAGTCTATCAGTTCTAAATTATGGGCTACTGACGCATATAGCTCTCAAGAAGCTTTGCGCTAAACTCAACAAACAAGCAAGCTAATAATTGTATTTGTAATGAACTACAGTTTGGTATTCACTTCTTTTGCGATAAATATTTACTTTTTTATAAAGTACAGTGCACACTCGAATGTTCTGTTATGTAGACTTGCAAATATTCCATGTATATAGACAGTTTGTTTGTTTTGTTTTGAATTTCGCGCAAAGCTACACGAGGGCCATCTGCGCTAGCCGTCCCTAATCTAACAGTGAAAGACTAGAGGGAAGGCAGCTAGTCATCACCACCCACCGCCAACTCTTGGGCTACTCTTTTACCAACGAATAGTGGGATTGACCGTCACATTATAACGCCCCCACGGCTGAAAGGGCGAGCATGTTTGGTGTGACGGGGATTTGAACCCGCGACCCTCAGATTGCGAGTCGAGTGCCCTAACCGCCTGGCCATGGTATATAGACAGACGATGACAATAATAAAATTTAACATAAGCAACATTGTATAGCATTGCCATTCTTTGATGCGTGTATGTGTAGTCACGAAAGATTAGTCCAATAGTGACTGTATAATCGCAATAATACCATCCACGTATGCCACCATGACAACAGTATTGCTCTATTGTGTCGCATTCATGTATGCACATCCTCTAAGCAGTGTTGTACCAGCGTGCTTTGCACATAACTTATTTGTTTAACTTCGGCCGTATTGTTTCACTGCATTATTATATTTGCATGTGCTTTTCATCTCAGTTGTACTGTACCACTATACTACACTCAACTGTCTGTATCATACCAATGGATTACATTCAAATGTTTGTATTAAACCGGTATAAGATATTCCTATAACTTCAAGTGTATTTTACTAGTTTACTACACTCGAGTATTCATATAACATCAGTAGTATTGTTTCAATGTGGATTTTGCCCACAAATAATCATTTTGTAGTCTTACAAGCGTGTTGCAATGTGTTGCTGTATGGGTCGTCGTAACACTGTTGTCTCCGTGTACATGTATTTAAAATCTATCTATCTATACATGTAATTTTTTGCTCCTGTCCTTTGTGTTTATCAACACGAAAGAAAACGCGTTATCACATTAAACTATTGTATTGTTTATTGTTGTTAAGCACAAAGCTACACAGTGCTCTGCCCACTGCGGATATCGAATCTCGATTTTAGCGTTATAAGCCCCCAAATTTATTACTGAGACTCCAGCAACAAGCTGTCCTAAGTTAATTAGCCAGAAATTCAAATCATTCTGTATTTAAAATATTGCTTAGGTCTTTGACTAAATGTAAAACTGGGATAAAAAACCTAATAGTGAAAAAAATCATTTTTCCTAAAAGTATTATTTAATTTTTCTTTCTCATGTTTATGCTATTTGAATAAGCTGAAAAACTAACTAGATGTTTTCGAAAAAAATATAGAATAATAAAATTCTTCTCTTACGTCACTTTCCTCATGTTGAAATTACCTGCATCCTGTTATTTAACACAATTATTTAGCAAGATCTCCTACTAGAACGCGTGGGAGGGATTTCTCCTTTCTTTGTATGTTGTCTGACCAACCACCGTCATATATATGGCGTAAAATAAGCAGGTTTATATGGGAATTTTGCCAAATTAAAATCAAGATGTCTTCCGGTAGGCAGGACTTGGAAGAAATCTTGCAAAATGGCCGCTGTACTTTAGTCAATTTCAAAGGCAAAATTATGGCAGTAAACCTAAATTCCTCGTTTTCTTTTTTTCCCAGAAGCAAGCTCAATATTTGAAGAGGTTAGAATCAATACGAAACGTGTTGTTTATAATTCAGAAAATTATAAGTATATTATAATTGTTTAACCGCTGTAACTTGTAAAGAAATCATGAAATGATGTATAGAATTCTCTCATTGTTAATCATCTTCTCACTCAAAATAAACACAGTTAACTTAAAAGATATTTAGAAGCAATTCATGCAGGGTATTGCAGATAACAAGAAATGTACTTACAGCATGATAAAAATCTGAAAAAAAAGTCATCAAAAAAGGTGCAAGCAAGCAAGAAATGTACAGACAACGTTTCTGCAGAAAGTCTATCGTGGGCTCGAAATATTGACCCGTTTTACCCTTTTCATTCAAGAGGTTTTAACCATTTCTTTGTACCTTTACATCCAATAATATCACAATCAGGTACTAACGAAATTAATGTTACTGTTTTCTTCGCATTGTTCTGGTAAAAAAAGGCACAGGGAATTTTGTTTCAAGAAATCTACTTAAAAATACTTTAATTTGAGAACTCACAATAGCGAAAATTGGAAATGATATTTTGCGATAAAAATTGGTCAATTTTATCCATATCGATATTATGACTTAGGTAGCTTCACATGCTGTTTCTGTTATAAGTCAACGGGTATTTTTTTTTCTTTTTTACAGCACGACAATTTAGGCTTTTTACAAGCTATTCTACTATATTATAAACGAAAAACATTTCAGATGGTACGATGAAAGGAAGTACTCTGTCGTAATTAAAAGTAAACTTGATAAATCGGATAAACAGTTGAAGTACCTATTGATGCCAGGTTAACTTAGTGAAGCATTGTACTTTCATTAAATATTACTCTGTTGATCCGATTTATCAAGTTTACTTTTATTTCAGATGGTACTTATTTATTTTCTGCTAAGTGTGTGTGTGTATGTTTTTCTTATAGCAAAACCAAGTAGGGCTATCTGCTGTGTTCACTGAGGGGAATCGAACTCCTGATTTTAGTGTAGTAACTCCGTAGACTTACCGCTGTCCCAGCAGTGACTTCTGTTAAAAAGCGATTGAATACAGTAATTTTATTTTTGTTTAAATGCTTTATCCATAATATTGATTATGGTGGCGACACCTATTATTCTAATATTAAACTAAATGCTCTCTATACAGAAATTGAATATCCATCCCGATTTCTCTACGAAGCGTAATACTCTTACCACACTTTACTTCAGTCTTACCTAAAGTAGAGTTTATGTAAGGTACATAAATCAACTTAAGATAAAGTTCAAATTGCATGTTTAAGATTTTCATAATGTAACGTTTTATTATTACATGTTTCAAAAGCCATAGTCCGTCTTATAACAACAATAAATTAAAACAAAAATGTATACTATGCTCTATAATTTATTTCAATTCTTATATCTTACAACATATTAGTTATTCACATTTTTGTAATTTTTACTCTTAATACGACATATTTATTATGATTAACTCAATGCTAAGGTTTCTGGGACATTATTGTTACTAAACCTCGATTTTATTAAATAAAAGAATAAAGAATTGAGAAGAATACTACTCTAAGCATTGTGGTCTACAATATTGTTTGTTTTTTCTTGTTATATGATGTAAGAAACGTGGTACATATATAATTCATGGCTTTGTATTTTAGTTCAGTAATCTAAATTAATAACCAAAACAAAAACTTAATGCTGTACAATATATATTTAGTTCTTGCTTTCTCAGAGCAGCAAATGTCGTCGCCGTATTGCTAGCATTCATGAAATAAATTAATGTTACGATATTCATATTTATTTGATATTTTCTAAAGTTATTTTTGATTTATATTTATTTGCATTTGAGATTTTCAAATTTATTTCGATATCAAAAGTCACGATGAATCTCATCATATTTGTACTGGTTACCAACGCTAATAAACGACAGTATTTAAGTAGAATCATAAAATAGTATCTCAGAAGGTCATGGAAACAGTTTAATCAAATTGTGTAGACGATAAACTATTACAATACGGCGAAATGGTTGTTTTTGTTTATTTCTTACTGCAAAGCTATACAGTGGGCAATCTGCACTCTGTCCATCATGCGGAATCGAATCCCGGATTGTAGTGTCATGAGATTTATCGCCGACTCACCAAAGAGATAAATAAAATGGTAAGTAGTTGATAAAATCATCGGGAAGGTCTTCCGGAAAATTTTTTATTGTGTGACGGGAAAACAGGTGACTTCGGATTAAGGTTGCGTTTAAAGAGAATTATTAAATAATCTATATGAAAATAATGGCTCTATGAATTTTAATTTCCTTGAGCGTTTTTACAATTTACAGTAATTGAATCTGGATTGTTTAGTCATGATGAGAGCAGCAGTTTTTGAAAATAAGGAAGTATTCTAAACACGATTTTTTTAAACAATTTGGAGAAAGCTAAATCCCCGGGAAAACATCCTCGGGTTATATACATTAACTTAATCATGTTAAAGGTATTTCTGCGAACCGATCGATCACATTGATGGTAGGTTATGTTTTAGTAACATTAAAAAACAAGGGAAATTAATCCCTTTCCTCGTTTATTTCTAAAAACAGATCTTATATGTTTTCCGGACAGCGGTAAGTTTACGGACTTACAATGTTAAAATCCGGAGTTAGATTCCCTGTAGAGGACACAGCAGCAGCTCAATGTGGCTTTGCTCTAAAACAAACAAACAGTCCTTATTTCGCCAGCCACATTTTAATGTTTAATATTAAAATTTTATAAAATCTAATGAACACCTGATAATTATTTAAGAGCGCACAATAAATGTCCTCACCGTAGTTTTTCAAATAACAGGTAGAAGTTCTCCACATCATAATTGAGTTTTCTGCACACCAAACAGATATTTAACTACAATATACGCAGTTTAATAACATCTAAGATTATAGTTTTGAAAATATTCTCCAATGAACGAAATTTGTTTTATTGATATATTCATAAAGGTTATACAAAAAGTTTAGATGTTTTGGAAGCGAAATTCTGATGAAACATTTCATTTGATATTGTGAAGTAAACATGAGGGAATCCTCAATAGCCGAGGCACTTGAAATTCCTTGAGGTAGGATTAGAGTAAATTAATATATGTGCCCTTTGGTTCCCTTTTTATTGGCTATATTTTTGTGCGCAGCAATACCATGCGTGGAGCGTGCGTATACCCGATTCGATTTTATTACTCATCAGGATCTCTACCAGCCTAACCTCAAATTGAAATTATTTTAGGCAGGATTAGAATAAATTCATCTATGAGACCTTGGACTAAAAATACACTAAATAAGTATTTAGAGTATTTAGCCAACTATCAATGTACTTTTTTTTAACAATTATGTTCGCCTAGGTGGTAGGTAGCATATAATCCTCGAAATTAGAATTTAGATAGGTATATTTTTTATGGTGGCAATATCAATCAAAAGTCACTTTGGACCAACCCGATTTTATAACTTCTTGCGACAGTCGAGTTAAAGTTTAAAACAGGGGAAGGAATGTTCACATTTACAAAATGGAGTTGAAATATACACGAGAATTGTAGCAAGTAAGTAGCTATAAAGATTAGAATGCAACAACTGTTGCTGGTCAGTTATTGTTGGTTTTCTCGCGAATCTAAACCAGATTTTAGTGTTGTAATTCCTGAGAATTTCCGCTGAACTACCGGGGGTCAATGGTCTGCAATATTTATACAGTATTCTCAAGATTTTCAATAGGTAAAAAAATATACAGATGACAAGACAATACAACAACTTTCTTGGAACTTATATTCTAGAGAATAGTATTATAATCTCGCACAATTGAAAAACTTCAAAAATTAAAATTCTGTATTTCTGTTAATTCGTTTTATTAACGTGCACACGTTTTTGCAAATATTTTAAGTTCTAACTAATAATGTGGTTTCATGATTATGCAACTTTCTCGAGTTTGTAAGGACTGGTTCTCTTACCTTAAGAAGTAGAAAACTAGGTAGTGGAAAAACGTAAACATAGAGTTTTAAAAAACATACAACTTATAATGTATTCTATAATCAATGTTCTTATTAAGTATAGCTGCAGAGATCCTGTAGCAGTGCTAAACACCGTGTATAGACCTGACATTAAAAATATATACGATATTTTAAAAATGCGTGAACTAAAATGTAAACAAAGAAGAAACTTGATTACGTGGCGTTATCGGAAGGTTGGAACCATATTTATCGACAGATCTTAGCAGTAACTTCAGCGATAAGCTGAAACAAAAGATCATCTCTTTTGTTAAGTCTAATCGTGCCATCTTTAAGAGACATTATTTTTCTGTACGCAAACAAAGTATAAAGATTGATAGAGAATTAAGACCTTTGAGGCTGTATTAGCACGACCAACTTGCTCGTAATCATCTTAGCCTTAATGAAAATAAAGTATCAATTCTAGCATTAACAATTATAAAATGTAAGTGAGTAATACGTAGAAGAAAATAAAGCCTACTTTTGTTACTCAAGTTCTCCTAGCTAGACTAAAATTAATGAATCAAAACACCAAACTTCAAAGGTTAATACACATAATTTATATCAGTTTTTATAATGAGTATTTCGAAGCTTTATAGTAGTACTAACATTAATAACAATACAAATTTAAGAAATCGTTGATAGGGTATGAGAAAATATACCCAAAGTGACGTTTATTTCTCTCTATATATAAAGACAGGGCTATTGTTGATTCTCAAGTTAATGTTACAATGAAGTGTTTAAGTTTTGACATTTAAAGACTTTATGACTTTATTGAAGTCAGTTATGTCATTTTCTAAAAAAAACTAAAAACACAAAACAAAAACAGAACGTCATGTTTCATGAGCAAGAGAAGATATAATTGTCCTGGTAAGTAGAAGATAAATACGATGGATTACTGACCCGCTAGTTCTACTTTTGTTACCCCATGTGCACTTTAAATTGCGTTTGTCTTTTACGATCAACAATTTTATGTGGTTTTTTGTCCTGAAGTAAGTCTCAGGTCGTTAAAGCTCTTGCACGTGACTAGCACTCAAAATCAAATTCGGTTTCCTAAACAACGTTGGTAAAATAAAATAGACCAAAACGTTTGTAGACTTCTAAATCAAGATACAGTCGTGTTCGATTTGGATTAAGATTCTTCTGTTGTATTTATGATGAGGTAATTTCTTCGATTAGCAATTTAAAATATTTAAGATACCCATCTTTACGTCTGAGGAGAAAAACACCGAAAAATTATGATTTGTGAAGGTCAATATTGAATAGTACAAGTAATTATATCTATCTATCTAACTATATATATATATATA
>NW_013666008.1:389066-392746 GCF_000517525.1 Limulus polyphemus | reverse complement strand
AAGCTCATACTAACTGTCTTGTTTATGGTAAGTATTATTTTTACAATTATTATATATCATTATCAAACTTTGCCTATGATTTCCAATGAAAGGGTAAAGTTAAAGCTCATACTAACTGTCTTGTTTATGGTAAGTATTATTTTTACAATTATTATATATCATTATCAGATACTTATAACTGTTTTGCAGTCACATTGAAATATTGTATTTTTCTTTATAAAATTCAAATTTCAAAGTTGCCACATTCCTCGTAAATATTTAAAACCCATTTTACTTCAATAGTTTACTTCATAACAAACGCTTTCAGTGATATGTACAGAAAGTAGTTAAAAATAAGGAATAAAACACTAACAAAATGACACTCTTAATATATGTATGTGTGTACACAGCATGTTTAATTAAATAAATGTACTGACACTCTTAATATATGTATGTGTGTGTACACAGCATGCTTAATTAAATAAGTGTACTGAACTTATCAGTACATTTATTTAATTAAGCATGCTGTGTACACACACATACATATACTAAGAGTGGTTAAAAAAAAAGAGAGTGGTTGGGTGGAGGCTAAAGCATATTTAAAGTTGGACTAACTTCACTCATTAATACTGTCACGTATTTTTTATTTTCTTGCACATTAAAATGCAATGTACACAACCACACTGCTTAATTGTTCCTATAGTGTAGTACACAGCAGCTTTCCGTATAGATATAATAAGTCGATATTTTCAGCTACTCATACTAAATATATGTTAATTAACTTACATAATTGTATTTTTCATTTCCTTTTGTATTTAGGTATATATTTTCATTGTTTGTTATTTAGTTCTTTTATAAGGTCATCCTGTATACGCATACAGACATTTAAAAATAGCCTAGTTAATTTCACTGAATGTTTATTATATAAAATAATAATTAATTATGTTAAGTTGGAACATTTTGAATGTAATTTTTCAAGACTTTGAATCATAACAACTCAGGCAAATTTTAATTTTGTTAGTTAAGGTTTCTATAGATTGACGTCTGTGATTAGAATAATAGAGAAGTTTTAATGTTATTAGTTAGGGGTTCTTCAGGATAACTGACAATAGTTAGAGGAATAGATATGTTTCTAAATTTTGTTAGTTAAGGTTTCTATAGATTGACGTCTGTGATTAGAATAATAGAGAAGTTTTAATGTTATTAGTTAGGGGTTCTTCAGGATAACTGACAGTAGTTAGAGGAATAGATATGTTTCTAAATTTTGTTAGTTAAGGTTTCTTTATAGGTTAACTCACTGTAGTTAGAAGATTAAATATATTTTTAAATCTTGTTTATTAAGGTTTTTAGGCTAACCGACAGTAGTTCGAAAAATAGATATGTTTCTACATTTTGTTAGCTAAGGTTTCTTTATAGGTTAACTCACTGTAGTTAGAAGAATAGAGATGTTTTAAGGTTAATTTGTAGGTGAACTGACTCTAGTTAGGAGAATAGAAATGTTTTAATGCTTCTTTATTAGTTAACCGACAGTAGTTGTAAATATAGAGATGTTTTTAAGGTTTATTTATAGGTTAACCGACAGTAGTTGTAAATATAGAGATGTTTTTAAGGTTTATTTATAGGTTAACCGACAGTAGTTGTAAATATAGAGATGTTTTTAAGGTTTATTTATAGTTTAACCGACAGTAGTTACAAGAATAGATATGTTTTAAGGTTAATTTGTAGGTAAACTGACTCTAGTTAGGATAATAGAAATGTTTTAATGCTTCTTTATTAGTTAACCGACAGTAGTTGTAAATATAGAGATGTTTTTAAGGTTTATTTATAGTTTAACCGACAGTAGTTACAAGAATAGAGATGTTTTAAATTTTGTTAGTTATGGTTTTTCTATAGGATGGGCGACCGTACTTAGAAAAATAGAGATGTTTTTTTCTAGTTTGTTAGTTGAAATTTCTTTTGAGGTTAATCGACGATAGTTAGAAAAGCAGAGATGGATTTTTTTAATTTGTTACTGAAGGTTTCTTTATAGTTTATAGGCTGACTTACTGTATATTCAGATTAATAAAAATGTTGTGAAGTGTAAAAAAAAAGTTAAATCATTTCTTGAAAATTGATCTGAAAGGGGCTAAATTTCATAATCCTATTAATTTATATTACAATAATTATTTGATTGGTGTGAATAATGAATGACATAAATTTTAAAAGGTTTTCATTCATCATGAGCTGTTAAAATTTTAAGAATGTTTCATTATTTTTTCGTTTATCCTAAATAAAACTAAACCTCAAATAAAGTTTTTCATATTACATGTAATAGTACTTGGTGACATTTAATACATGTCCACAATGAGCCAGAAACGTAATGGAAACGTTTATTAGATCCAGAACTGCTCTGTGTGTTAATGCTGTATCAACACTGTTCTTGCGAAGAAAGATATATGTTTATCTCAGGTTTTGTATTAAAAATACTGTTAATTTTCTTGAAATTGTGGGCTGTGATTTTCAGGATAAAACAATGTAACTTACCAAAGTAAATAGCTACAAAATTCAAGGCATGTTGTTCCATGACTGATATTAAAAGGTATTTATCTCGACAGCATTTTAGGGTTTTATATAAAGTTAAAATAATAAATGTTAGAAAAAAGATAGAACAAAATGAAACAGTCAGGCAATTGTTTGAAAAGAATTAACTAAAATCCTGAACGCGAACTAAGAAAACTGATAATTGACGTAGCGTTTTAAAGACATCGGGTAAATTTCAATAAACAACAGTATCTGGATTATGTAGCACCTACCCCCCGTCAGGATAAGTCACAGACATTAAGATGTATTACATTTTGTCATATATATATATTGCTGTGTACGTTAAACTATATTATCCTAGAATGTGAAATAATCAACTTATCTTTTGTCGATGCTTGAAAATTGGGGCGTTACGAGTTATTAATGTTCATAAAAGGGGGGCACCAGTCTCAAGATGTTTGAGAACCCCCTGCACCATAATACATTTTAATTATTCAAATGCCTCTCTTCACTGCATTCCCGTCACCCACACACAAACTCAACCCCCCTTCACAAACAGATACTGTATCATCCTCACATCCCCCACACAACCAGATTATATCAAAAATTCTATAACATAAATTTATTATTAAAACTTTATTTCTGTTATAATTATTTTCTAAAAATTTGACTCTATACAAATTTGACTCTCTATTTGGCTCTGTACAAAATTAGTTGCTTAGTTATGCTAAAAATATAAGTACTGTACCTTCAATGTAAGCCTCATATTAAAAGATAGCTCAAACACCAAGACACAAGCTATAATTTCTATGTTGTAGTTAATGTCATGGTGCTATTTGTTTTCTCCTATTTGCTGCGTTTTGGTCTACCAATCAGTTAAGGCATAAAAGCAAGATTTTTTCTAACGCTTTAGTATCTTTCGTTCTTTGTTTTATATAATCAGCTATTTCCTTTCCTATGCGTTTGTTATATGTAAGTGTATATATAGATATACTCAAAATAGCTATGTACTCTATAGATATATTTATGCGTTATATATATATATATACGTACCTTCTATGTGGATATAAATAGGTTTAACGTATACAGATATAAACAGTATATAGCTTCTCAAATCAATCTATCTATATATTTATATATACATATACTTCTTTATACATATCTTTATATATATATATATA
>NW_013666008.1:378214-389021 GCF_000517525.1 Limulus polyphemus | reverse complement strand
CTTCACTCTTTCATTGGAAATCATAGGCAAAGTTTGATAATGATATATAATAATTACAAAATAATACTTACCATAAACAAGACAGTTAGTATGAGCTTCAACTTCACTCTTTCATTGGAAATCATAGGCAAAGTTTGATAATGATATATAATAATTGTAAAATAATATTTACCATAAACAAGACAGTTAGTATGAGCTTCAACTTCACTCTTTCATTGGAAATCATAGGCAAAGTTTGATAATGATATATAATAATTGTAAAATAATATTTACCATAAACAAGACAGTTAGTATGAGCTTCAACTTTAATCTTGCATTGGAAATCACAGGCAAAGTTTGCTTAAGACCCGTAATGGACAAGCTAAGAATGAAGAATTTTAACACCTTGTTGTGATGCTTTGTCGCACTTATTGTTTTTAATGGAAATACACTATTTCAATCCGTCTTCACAGTTATATGCCATAAAATGGAACTATGTTTTAACACAAATACCATCCTTCATTCTCAGATCTATGTGGTCTAATTGAAATATAATTAACTTATGACCAATAAACTTATGACTTTACGTAGAACGAAAACTAACGTGAGACCATATTATTTAGTACGTTTATGTTCATGCTAAGCTATTTTGTAAACCCTAGCGGAAGGGTTGTTATACGTTATACGTTAGTTTTGTTTCAGATTGTTACTGCTCTAAAGTATATTCAAGATTAGTACTTGTAGAACAACGATTTGTATTCACTGTAATAAATTCTGAAATTTACTGAAATATGTTTACATGTGATAATCACGAACCATAAGCTAAAGGTTAATTACTAAAAATATAATGATGATTTTTTAGGAAATTTTTATGATGTTTTTGGTCAATTTTAGAATAAAGCCACATTGGGCTATCAACTGTGTCCACTACAGGGAATCAAAGTCCGGATTTTAGCGTTATAAGTCTGTAAACTTACCGCTGTCCCACCGAGAGACTTTGAGGAAGTATCGAGGTAGGATTTTGTTTTTCGCTATTGTGTGTGAACAATATAACTAGAAAAGTTTTCATCTGATTTTATCAAATTTATGTGTTACCCCAAGAACCAGTTAATTAACTTTTGTCAAATGTAATTTACATTGAAGTCAATCATTATGGTTATAATGGAAGCAGATTGAAATTTTGAAAAATGGCCAAAACTCATGAACAAATTAAGATTTATTTAATATATTTATTATAAATATAATATATTTATTTAATAAATGTATATAAATCTAGATTTATATTTTTGGGGGTGAGAAATAGTATGGTGTATAGTTTAGATTGGTAACTACAGAACTCAAAACATTACAAAATATTATAAAGTGGAGGTTTCGAGTGTCTTTTTAATATAGGAAAGCTTAAATAAAATGGAAAACAAAATGGAATTTATATACAGTTTTTCTTTCCTTGAGTTCTGGTACTGAAAGAAAGGCCACATCGGGAGCATTCAATAAACGAAAAATTGCATTTAAATTTAAAAGTGGTTGATGAGAATATAT
The DNA here is from genome assembly GCF_000517525.1 of Limulus polyphemus. Taxonomy (NCBI): domain Eukaryota; kingdom Metazoa; phylum Arthropoda; class Merostomata; order Xiphosura; family Limulidae; genus Limulus; species Limulus polyphemus. The sequence continues at coordinate 387,503 of NW_013666008.1, read as the reverse complement.
AGAAGTACTATAGAATTATATATGTTTCTATTAATTAGTAAAAGTAACACAAAAACTGTTCTGCTCGTGCACACACACACACACAAACACATTATTCAGCAGTAAGTGTTATAAATCAGTATAAAAACACACTAATGAAACGATATTCGCACATATAACAACTATTTATCTTTTAACAGTTATTTAAGCACTATTTAAGATTTGAAAGATTAGTTTGATGAATATGAAATCATAGATGTAAAATACGCCCCTGTATGCAGCGTGCTCAGACTGTGAATCCAAGGGTTCATGGTTCGTGTCCCATTTCTATAAAAACGTCTCCACACTTTGGAGCTTGGATGCGCTATAAAAGCGGAGATCAGATCTCACTATTCGATCAAGAATAGCCTAAGAGCTGGCGGTGGATTTTGTTGACTAGCTGCCTTCCTTCCAGTCTACCATTTCAACGGCCACGTACAATATAGCCCTGTATGTAGCTTTCAGCGAAACATCTGAAACAAACAAAACATTTTTATTTACCCTTGGTGCTGTTACCTGTCGGATACATTTTATGTGAATTATAAAACGAAAATAAAACCCATGATTAAAATATTTTTTAGCTGTGAACATAAACTGTGTCCCAAGATGATCCACGTTCCTTTGTTTTCCAGTGCAATAAAGTGTATGGGATATTCCTGTCTTGGAAATTCTAAATTTCTAATCGGAAATGTTTATGAACAGAATTTATGAATATTTTGCGTTAGTATAGGCTGTTAACTACCATTTCTAAAAGGAATCAGTAGTTTTTAGTGGCATTACACTACCTACATATAGCCAAACAATGTCAAAATGTAGTTCTGATACTTGTCTTTCCACTGCAACGTTATATAGGTTGTGGCTGCCACACGACTTTTTAATTTGCATATTCAAAATCACCTTGATATAACGTACACAATATTCTGTATAAATGTCACAGCTCCAGCTGGTGATCTATCTTTACATCGAATAAAATTGTCCTAACAATGTCTTTTAAATGTGCGGAATGTTATACTTTAATCCACTACTCCCATCGTCAATGGACCAGCTAACACTAATTAAATTTAGAAAACGAAAACTAGTGATTTAATAATCAATAATGCTAGCGATTTAGATTAATTAAAGTTATCTACTTAAAAAATAAAGTTTTGGAATGATTAAAGCTAATCTCTTTGAGAATAAACAAAGCTATGTTCACTTCACATTAGTTATATCTAACGGCTTTGAATAAATTAAAGCTATAGCGATTAGGAATTAACTAACTCTCGAAATTTTATAATAACTAAAACTAGAAACTTTGGATGCTAGCGGTTGGAGATTTTAAAACGAAGAGCTGAATTCTCACATAAGAAATTGTTTTGACAATGTCTACTCTCTTCGGTTTATGTACATATATGAATATCAAAACCAGTTGAAGTTACCCAATTATTGACACACATTTTTGTAAAATGCTACTTAAACATATTCCAACTGGCGACTTGTGGAATTATGCACTAAGATACATGTGCACATCAATTAAAGTGCACGTTCGTCAAAGCAAAGCAAATTTGCAACGGGAACAGATTATAACAGCTTACGTTCTTGAGCATTTCAGAATGCACAAACTAACTAAACCTAACGGAATGAACTAAATTTGAATTCACTGAGCACGTCTCAGAATATCTTCACAAGATGTTTATATAAGTTAGGAAAACCTCTTCTGTAAACCAATATTAAATTAAAGTATGGTTAAACATAGTTTCTTTAGCCATCTAACAGCATGATTTTACAACGAATGCTGGGTACGTCAGCTGAACTGTGATGTTTGACAATCTAGAAATAGCCATTCGTATTAAGTACTAGCTAAATAGGTAGAATGTTAGGTATATCTGAAAGACAAGAGAAAAAGTTATAGTTGTAACTAAATCACATGTTATCTAGATATTGCATTTTGTTCCAAAATATTGGTTTCTTAGATACTTACTCTTCAGCAGCCAATCAAAATCCTTGTTTGACTGAAATATAGGAATTTTTAATATTAAAATATTCAAATGCAATTGTTCACCTACTGATGTTAGTTGATAGGTCTCAAAAGATTACATGCCCCTACAAAAAAGGAGTTGATTCAAATGCAGCTGTTATTTCTTTAAACAACTAATCACTTAATTATGTTCTACTTTGGTAACTAATGCTGTTTGTTTGGTATGACATGAAAAGTGTTTTTTTTTTATTCATGTCGCAGTAAATTATTTACGATGTATTTACAGATATATATAACATTAGTGATGATGCAGATTTTTTCAAATCTTTTCGTAGCAAAAAAAATATTAAATAAATCGATTCAGGTTACCGAAAATATTTATAATTAATGTTATACATTCATCTCTGTCATAACCGTACTTCAATTCTCTTGAGAAAGTCTAAATAGTTAAAATAGCGAATGTAATGGACAACCACATACAAAAAAAGTATGAAGCTCTAGATTTTCATAAGTAGAGTTTGTAAAAATGAGTTTTATTTTGGTTGACCTTCTACGTTATTAAAATGTTTGGTGTTTTTTACTTTACTTTTAATTAAATTATTTTTAATTGGTTTACCTACTTTAATTCCTAGTTATTATAAATAACAGTTTAAGCCTTGTGAGCTTAATTGTCTTTTTGTACTTGTTCTTCGTTATTGGAAATGACAGAATCAGTCTGGATGATAAATCATGATGCAAAAAAAAAAAAAAAAGGTTTTGTTTCCATGTTGCATCATAAGAAACCGCATGACTGTAAATCAAATCTATTAGTCTTCCGTAAACGATGTAGACAGAAATACAGAAGACAACTGCATATAATTTTATGGTAATCTAAGATAACCTACCAATTTGTTTTCTGAACACGCTCAGGAACTGTTGACATGCTTTCATAATCTGTGTTTTCAGCTGAACGTGTATTTCAGAATAGAATGGAGGACAAAGGGATCGGGTACGTAAATTCACCACATACCCATAAGAAAAGCATAAAAAACGTGATATCATCTCCCATAATTTGAAATTCCGAAATATTTCTGCTTAATTATCTGGATAAAGATTTGAAATTCGGTTTGAATTGTGCTGAACTCATTAAACAAAGCATAAAAAAATAATAAATAATACTCTTAGATTTAGTTTCTAGTATAATTTGGTAGCCCAAGCCGTTAAAAGTGAGATTACAATCAAACACTTTCCCTCATGTAAACTAAAGACTGTTATTGTAGAGGCAAACCTAACTGACAGAAACCATAGCTTTGAGATGTCACATGAACCTGAATTAAACTGTCAGCAGACAATCCTGCAGTTGAAATGGAAAATGTTACTTCTGATAATAGGAAATAAACATGTAAATAGTAAAGTTATTTTGAGAAAGAGGTATTATTCTAATATTTATAGAAAATACAATTTTTTTAAGCAGTTTTATTACTCGTCAATCAATATATGTATTTCTTATGAGTTTTTTGTTTATTTACCAGAGTCCAAACATTTTAGATAATAAAAGTTGTAAAGAAGGTTTTAACCATAGCTATAAAACATTTTAAAAATCCGTTAAGAAAAAAAAAACATTAAACATTTCAATGTGAAGATATGTTTTTATTTATTAGTTTATTATTATTTTTTACAGACAACCCGCGTAAGAAAAATTTAATCTTGTTATTGTCCCATCGACACAAAGATTTTAATTAACTTATTTATCGAAACTTCCTTCAAAAGTACTCTAATGACACATTAAAAATATTTTAAAAATAAAACATTTGTTGTCGTTTGACATTGCATCTCTTACTCGTAATTCTAAAACGTATTTTGTTTCAATTACCTGTCCATTAAAGTTGCATGACATAAATTGTGGAAGATACAGCAGGTTGATCCAGTTTTGAGTGGTGGTGACATCGCCCATGAACTTACGTTTTTGCATAAATATACAGGAAAAGAAGATTAAGTGATAAATAAGTGTTACAACATGGCCCCAAAAGCCTTTTCTTTATTACGATATAAAACAAAACATTTAGTTTCTTTAGTGAACCTTTGAAAGACGAGGACACTAAAGCATTCATTGTTTTCTTCCAAAGAACTAGGAAAGTTGAAAGTTCTTGTTTAAATATGGACGTCGCGTATTTTTCAAACATATTATTCTAGTAAACAGAGTACCAGAGTTTATTGAAATTCTAAATTAGAGTGATTATATTGTAGAGCAATAGTACATAGGTAATGTGCAAATTAAATAAATTATTAAAAAAAAAATGTTCGAAGTTTTAAATTCAAAGAACAAAGAAGTAGAAAAAATTAGGTTAAGAATTATAAAAATGAATATATATAAGTTTTCTAATTTATCAAACCATAGGTTTAGAGAATGACAAAATCTCCTTTTGATAACGAGATGATACATTAACATTTGTTCTAATTTTTTGTATTAAGAATGATTGTTTTCCTTCTTTGTCCGGAGTTGATCAAAATTACATTCCACTCATAAATCTCCTTACAGCCAAAATGTGATGAAAAGTATAACCAAAAGTATTTAGGCTTCTATAATACACCATACTAACAACAATATGTTGGGTAATTTTATTCCCTTTCAAAATTTTCGAAGAAAGTTTTATCACGCGATCTCTAAACATACTGTATATGTATAGTTTTGATTTCTTCAGATCGAACTCTGTGAAAAAAAAACTGTTTTCGTTTTTGGCACATACACCATAATCCAATCATAAATATTTGCAATTATTAAATTGCAAATATAAAATGTGGCTGTAACTTGTTCTGTCTCATCAAAACACTTTTTTTTCGTTATTGTTGTAACTTTCGATTCTGTCTTCTTCAGGGGACATGTCCTGGCATGTCTTGATGGTTAGGACGCTCTACTCACAATCTCCGTCATACCGAATATGCTTGCTCTTTCAGCAGTGGGGTCGCTATAATGTGACGATCAATCCCACTATTCGTTGGTAAAGAGAGTAGCCCATGAGTTAACGGTAGGTAATGTTGACGAGCTGCCTTCCCGTCTATTAGAGACAGCTGGTGCGAAATTCAAAACAAACCAAACCAATCTTCACGTGACTAAAACTGTTTTGAGTTCCTAAGTTGGTGACTTTTCTTTTCCTTGCTATTTTTGTCTCTCTTTCTTCTCACTTCTTCATATCAATGAAAACTACCTTCTGTTCCCTATTTTTGGTTTCTGTTATTTTATTTTGGTATCGTTATTCCTATATATTTGTATTTCTTCACACAGTTAAAGCTTTTTGAGTTCCTATCTTTGTTGACTTTTTATTTAACTTATTATTGTTGTTACTCTCAATTCTTGTCCCCCGGTAAGTCAACTGTAAGTTTATGGACTTACAAAGCTAAAATCCGGAGTTCGATTCCTTACGGATAGTGTACAGATAGCGCATTGTATTAGCTTGACGCTAAAAACAACCAACCAACTCCATTCGTACTTCTTCACATCAATAAAGCTGTCTTGTGCAGCCTGATTTTCACTTTCCTTCTTATTATTACTATTTTGGATTCTCACTTCTTTCCATCGCTAAAACCATGTTGGGTTTCCTATTGGTCTTCACTTTATTTTTCATTGTTATTGTTTTCTAACCTCTATTGACATTTCTCCGCATTGCGGAAATTGTCATAGATGCGGATCGAAAATGTAAAGATCTTCAACAAAAAAAATTGATTGCTTTGTCTGATTTTTGAAATTATTATTTTATTGAAGTTCTTCAAATTTTCGATCAGTGTCTTTTCACGATTTTGTTTTGTTTTCAAAAGTGTGCTTATAATTTATATCAACCCTATAGACGTCCAACTTCCTAGAGAGACAAGAGCTTCTTTCGTTAAATATTATGATATTTTTCGAACAATAAAAACTATTAAGACGTTAGTTCTTAAAAAAGTATTTTGTTAAGTCTTAAAATGCATCTATGAAATTGATTTAATGATTCTATGACTTAGACAGAAGTAGCAGCAGTGAAAAATGTTACTCATATTTAGCTTTATTAGTATAAGTAACTGCAGTTGAATTCAACAAAAGTGAGTAAATAAAATAAAACATGAAATAGTTAAATATCCAAAACAAAGCCAGAGTCAGAAAGTGAATTTATTATCCAATACACAACTTCAATACAAGGGGAAAATATAAATGTAAATTATCAAGATATTAACGTCTAACAAAATAAGAAACATGGTTTCTGAAGGTAGGTCTTCCTCCTTCCAGGGTAAAAAAACTTCGTTAGCTCAAGCACTTTTGGAAGACAGACCTTCCTTATTTAGGTTAAAGATAGCTCTTGAAGAAATTTCGGGTTATCGTTTTTCTTTCTTGAGATAAATCAAATTGTTCAGCTTATATAAGCTCTTGTTGTGAGAATTTACTCTCACAGATGTATTTGACCTCTTCTACAACTTAATAGTTGCAGTATGAATTATACAAATTTTATTGGGAACAATTTTAATTAGTGTTAGTTTAAAAGGATATTCAATACTAATTGACACTGTGTGTGTGACTTTGTTTGTTTGTCCGTGAACATCCAGTTTTGGATATAGTAGGACAATATTTGGCAGGGGAACACAGGATGGTCCGAAGGTGTTCTTATCTATATTACACAACCCCTAAAAATTATAGTTAAAATGTAGCTTAACTTGAATCTGACATCGGATGTTCCTGGGCCTCGCGGTATCTAGAGGTCGCCATGTTTGAAATTGTATTTATACTCTCATTTACAAACTAGTGTGATCAAATTTGGCACACGTGCTCAGATAGTACGGGATAGTCCTAACGTATTTTTCGTTTGTTTGCACGGAAATCACTTTGGTGACTATAGAAATAATTGGGGATAATGGAGAAGCTTGATCGGTACATTGGGACCTCAATGAATGATGAGGGGGGGTTGAACCTAGCACAGGAACGCGAGTATATTATATTAGTCTCATATTAATGCATATTGTGCGAGTTTGTCTTTCTAAGTACTTCTCCCACATTTTTATAACCGGCAGAACCGAAATTGGCAGGTGATCGGGGTGTCTCGAGAGGACCTCTTATGTATACGGTACAGTCCCCTACCAAATGGAAATAAAATGCACCCGTAAGCTCACCCAGGCATGTTGGGGTCTAGGAATATGTTTAAAGGTCGCTGTACCAGAATCTGGCATTAAGTGTCATGTTCCTGACCCCCTAGGAAATACTGGAGGCATAATTTCGAAAATGTGTTCATACCCCACTCACAAGCTAGCGGGAATAAACTTAGTACACATGCTCAAGTACAACGGGCGGATGTCCTAACGAGGATTTGCTGGAGTATGGATCCCTCTTGGAGTAGATATAGAATTAATCGAAAATAATACGTTGGGTCACCTGTGAATCAAGTAAGGGTCTTTCGATCCCACAATGGAACGCAGGTGTATTATAATGCTTATTTTCTTTATAAAGATATTAAAAGTTTAATAACAGTTTTGTTTTAGCCACTCTACATGAGGTTATGAAATAGCTCTCCGAACTTTGGGACCGTGAGTGGTTATAAGAGTGACGGTCAAACCCCACTATTCGATTAAAGTAGCCCAAAAGTTGGTGATTGGTGCTGTTGACTAATTGCCTTCCCTATATTCTATCAACTCAAAATTAGAGGCAGCTAGCTGTTGTGTAGCTTTGTTCGATATCCGAACCAACCAACCAAACTTCATTAGGAGTTTCACAACCAAACAAAGTTCATCGAAGTTCACACAGGCTGTGCAACAATGCTAAAGAACTGTGCTGATAATGAGATGGGTATAAAAAAAATGTTGAAAACACCGATGTCTTACATTCTTAATCACGATATTGTTGCAGACTCTCACACGTTAAAAAAAGGTGATATGATAGAAGCTATTTCATGTTTATAACTTAGTGCGCTATGATTTTTGCCTTAAGGAGACAATAAACTTTCATTTCGTGTGTTTAGTCATTTGCGAAATATATGCTATTTTTTTTTAGTTCGTAATTCCTTTTGTTCTGTTAGGACAGACATACATACTTATATTAAATAAAGAATTTGAATTTTCAATCTAAACGTCATCTTATGTGTACGAGCAAAGATAAAGGACCTCGTCACAGACCTCTAGGGTTCAGGCATAGTCGTCCTTAATCTTGAACTACTAGCCAAAAGAAGGGCAGCCAAGAAGCAGCACTTGCCGCCAGGAGGGCTTTGTTCGACCCTTTAAAGTGAATGGCAGGAAAGACTGTCACAGTTATAACAGTCAGTAACTGAAAAAGCAAAGTGTGTTCAGTCACAGCACATCTAAAATTCTAGACCCTTCGTTCCACAGACTGACTATTAGACCATGCTTAACCTTATAAAATATGAAATAATTTCTTTTAATGAAGACTATTACAGTTTATTGCAGCAAGTGTGATCACTTATTAAATTATTTCAGTTTGTCAAAAGTACCCATATGTTGTAATGCATATGAAATAGGCGAGATAATCTTCATCAACAAGCTTGTACCTGTTTGGAGTCCAGAATCTTGTCTTCCGTGATCTCGTTGTCACTTGTATAGGCGTGTGGGTAAATTAACATGTTTAGAAATTTCAGTGAGGCACGGACACTATATTCTCAAAATTTACATCAATAAAATAAAAAATCGACCTATACTGTTTTTTTCTTTCTTTCTTGTTTACCAATAACTGTCAAGGGCTGTTTTTTTTTAACATTATTGTGTAGCTTCTAAACGGTTTGTATTTAACATGCTTAACTTTTCACGAAGTGTCTATTTGACCACCAACTTGAAGCTAGTCGCGAAACTAATGTTGTTCGACCATCAATTATCAGTCAATAGGAGGCGGCATTTTCAAGTTACGTCACTTGACGGCACAATTAAAAAGAGAAGACTCCAACTCGTGCCAATTAGTTCCTGGCTTAACTGTTTGAGATATTCGTTGGTAAACTTTCTTCTTTCTATTTGCTCATTATCACCATCAGACGTTAAATATGAAATGTATAAAGGAAGGCAGCAATATTAAGCATTGAAAATGATGTAAGTTAAACAACAGTAGTTTAAACAGCTTTAACTGCAAAACCATTGAAATAGTCAATTATTATCTGAAGGTGCTTTTTAGAGATAGCTGTGACGAATTTATTATTATATACTTATTTTGATATCGACGTTTGTTTATATTAAACTTATATTTAGAAACATGCGTAGCTTATACTGTTAAATATGTATTGCGAAACTCTCGCTATTATTCAAAGTTGTAGAAGATTCTCGAGAGTAAGAATCAACAATATATGTGTGTACGTAAACGCTAGTGTTAGCGCCAATATT
>NW_013666008.1:374649-377239 GCF_000517525.1 Limulus polyphemus | reverse complement strand
CATATTTGTGTTAAAAAAGAAAACTGTGAAAACAATAAAAGTCCAATAAAATCTTATTGGCAAACACCATAAACTGACTATATATCAGCTTTTACGTAACTACTAAATCCAAAGTACAATTTAACTACTAAATCTAAATTTATCATTTAGCTCAGATTCAGACCATTTGAAATTCTTCAGTTTAAATTACAAGTCGCTGATCAAATAATGTTGAAAGTTGCTACTATTTTACCATTGGCTGGTTAAACAGCCTCGGCCTTCTTTTAATGGGAAACTGCAAACACAATAATAAGCTGCAGTGCATTTACTTCTAAAATCAAAGAAACTTTAGCCAAGCTTTTATTTTTGACGGTTTTAGGGATATGTATTACAAAGGAAATTACGCAAGAACAGAACTAAAACCTTCAAATAATGCTACGCTGAGATAAGTATGAAGACCATTTCAATATGCATACAAACAGGGTGATAAGAATACTATAAAATTATATGCCTTTCTGTTAACACAGGCCTGCGACTACTATACTTATTACTAGCATTCGAAAACTGAGAAGCAGAATCTACCCTCCAAAATTCCTTAATGTATTAGGAGATCCTCGCCTTCCCATCCATCATTATGCTGTAAACTACTGCAGATATCTCTCTTACTTCAGTAAATTTTATGTCTCCTGCATCATGGTTTGTATCCTAAGTTTATCATCTGACCATTCTATGCAAAACATTTAAATTTTAACCTAGATGTTGTTTGAAAAAATATGTAAATTATATGTATAGTAATGCTTTAATAATGAAACTAGACATAATAACACAGGCCTGCGATAGATATAATTGTCTTGAAATTGTTACGTGTTCTACAGTACTTGTACGCTGAATCCGAAAATGATATCCATTTTTTTCCATCACGTACAGATTTTTCACAAAACGTCATATGTATTTTTACATTGAAATTGGGTCACATTTTGTTATACTTAAAATGTTGACAACCACTGGCTACAGTTCTCTCTCTCTATAGACCAATCGCGACGATCGTTCCAGAACCCAAACATAAGAAACATAATAATAAAAAATGTCCATTGTGGTAAACGAAATAATAAATTGATCTAAATAAGAGCTTCTTTTTCTTCCAGATTTGTAAAAAATCCTTACGTGATAGAAATAATGAACTATGGAAAATCCGTTATTAAAACCAAAACAACATTTATGAAGTTTAAATTCGCAGGCCTGTGTAATTAGTAGACATTCTGCTCGTACACACACACTGATGAAATCATATCCGCATTTATAACAACCCTTCATCCTATATAGTTGTAGTGAACTGTTATAGAAGTAATCATTAAGATTTGAAGGATTAGTCTGAAGAATATCATTTCATGAAAATAAAATACATCTAGCGTGTTCAGACTGTGAAACCGAGGATTCATGACTCGTGTTCCATTGCCACAAAAGCTTTTCCAAACTTTGGAGCCGTAGGTGAGCTATAAGAGTGGTGACCAACTCCTACTATTCGGTCAGACAAGAACTGATGGTGGGTGCTTTCCATGTAGTCTCCTAAGGGGCGACTATATATGAGATATACCTTGTCTATAGCTTTACGAACAAATTCTGAAACAAATAACCATATTATCCTTTTATACATTAAAACGCAGACACATATTATCGCTCTTTTAGTTAATAACGTCTGAAATTTGTAAACAGCAAACAGATATCTGATGAAAAACGTCTTATACTAGTAGACAGTTAAACGAAATTAACATTTTTAACGCAAAATGCTAGTCTGGTAAAAGTAAAATACAAACAATGTAATTTTTACAGTAGGAAAACTAACCAGTTTTCATAAGTCGGTGGCTGCCCAATATGTAATATAATAATTGTTTAATTTTAACAGAGAAATTTATTTAGTTTATAAAAAGTTAATAAATCACTGTATGTAACACAATAACTGTTCAACTTTTAACAGAGTAAGTAATTGGCTTGTAGCCCGGTAACTGTTTGATTTCTAAACGAAAAACTTTTTATAAAATTTATTAGTCTACATACATTTTATAAATCACTTTGTAACAGAGTAACTGACCAATTTTTGTAGCAGAGTAAATGACTAATTTATAACCAGGTATTTGATCGTTATATTTAATAGTGTAACTATCCACTTTTTAGTCGTGCATCTATCTGATCTGTAACACAACAAGTTTGTAGCAAGGTATTAATCAGTGATCAGTTCGTAACACGATTACTGTCCAGATCGCAGATGATCTGTTTCTAGATGAGCTTATTAACCACTTTGTAGAAGGCTAACACTTGCTTTGCTTACTAACACTAGCATAAAGTACTCGGCTTCACTGCGGGATTTAAAGGCCTTCTCACGATTCACAGAGGCCACAGTTTATCGATCATGATCCTCCGTTGCCCTCAGTTACTTCTATAGGTACTGTCCGGATTTTAATTCTTTGAAATTTACTAGTAATTTAGAATGTTTAATGGAAATAAAATTTTTTTTATATATCATACATATGTATTTGGGCTTATTTAAACTTATTAAATTTTATTTTACAGAATAAAGTATTTCAAATTTCACTGATTAAAGCCCTTTAAACAT
>NW_013666008.1:366841-374015 GCF_000517525.1 Limulus polyphemus | reverse complement strand
TAGTTTACAGAATCATTTGGATGGATTAACTCACACAAGCCAAGAGGAGGTCGAAACTGACATTTCAGAGTTCTTCTCTTCGAAACCGAAAGAGTTTTTTAGTAGTGGGATTAAAAAGCTTGTAAGTAGATGGAAAGAAGTCATAGATAATCATGGAAACTACATTGATGATTAAATTTCAATAAAATGTAAGATTTGATCACTCGTTTTCTTTATTTAAAATCCGGACAGAACTTATGGGATGACCTGATATTAAAGCATTGGAGAAAAAATAAGTGTACATAGATTTAGATGTTTAAAGCATCTCTAAAATGCGTGTGTGCAAGTATTTTACTTCACTTAATGTTACATTTTAACTTTCATCAAGTTACTATCAAGTAAAGCAAAGCAGCTTTTTAAAAACAGCCGACCACCGCTGAAGTTCATACACAATTAACTTTTTGTGCTTAAATGAAATAGTATTAATCATTTGTTTAGCCTAATATTATCTCTAGTGTTGTCCGAAACCAAAAGAGAAATCTGTCAACCATATGAAATAAACAACCAACGAAATCTTGCAACAAGGTATAATTTTCTTTGTACACTCATATATTGTATTCTTTAATACCGAGTTTTCTAACTGGATCTGTGCTCATGAACTTGTTTATTATAATATGAAATATAATAATTTATATTAGGTCATATTCAGTTGTTTATGGTCTTAACTGGTACCTGATTTGAGCCAAAGGTTTAATTTTATGAAAAAGATATTTAAATAGCGATATTTCAAATAAAATTACACTGTTAATAATTACAAATACCACAATTTTGTTTCTTAAAAGTAAGTCATCTTTGGCTATAGCGCTAAAAGTTAAAATCTCGAAACTGTGACTTAAAAACCAATGAATGGTTTTAATACTAGTTTTTTTTACATTCGATTTAAGATAAAGATGCGAATGGAACACTTCATTTTGCTCAAAGTCACATTTTTCCAAGGCTATAAAAATAACTAGTAATGGAAGTAGAAAACATAATTGACGTAGATCATGCTGTCACGTTTCATTGTAGCATTATTTTTATATATAATGTCCTTGCAAAGAATTGTAAGGTCAGTGATTTTAGCTTGATTTTTATTTTAGTTTATGTTATAAAATTAGCTTGTGATTACTATATTACAAGCTAGATTAAGTCATCCATAGTTTTATGACTGTTTTTCTGATTAGAAGTAATAAAAAGCCAATGTTCTCAGTTACATGATTAACCATCCCTAGCTGAAAACTTCAGCATTCAGAATTGATTTAATTCTCCCTCCATTAAACTGTGCTAGCATGTTTTTTCTCTTCAAAATTATCCCCATGCGTTTCAATTATTTTACATGCATCACTTTATATACCTTCATATTTCTTAAGCTCTAGAATAAAATGTTAAGAAACTCTATTTCGAAGCTTTCAAACAGTTTTCTGTCTTGTTAGTTTAGAAAAAAACGTTTACTCGAACTGTCAGCTCACGTTTCTTGAGTCCTGTTTCCTAGTAGTTTAAAACATCGTTTCCAGTTTAGCATGTTACATTGTTGAAGATGAATAATTTATCACTACTTATTCACATAATAAATTAGTAGTAGAAATGTGTTACCTTTGAATAATGATGTATATATAAACAGAGTTCGTAAGGGTGGCGTCCCAAATTTTCGTTGTGAATTTATATTATTATATATTGTTGTTTACAAATAGGATATACTACTAGTATCGAAAACCGGGAGGCAATTGGTTTGGAACTCGAACCTTTTTTTTCCCCACTTTTTGCTCAAACTATAGCAAAAAAAAACAAAAAAAAACACTTTTATCTCCACCCCCTTTTTATATTAGAGAACTAATAGTATTATCTAGAAATTAGAAAGGAAAGTTATTCAAAGTCTACTAGCGTTGTAGCAGTTAACATAGATTTGTCTTTTCGTTGTGCTTCGGATCAGTTTTTACGTATAAATGTTAATTGAAATTAAAGTATATTGCGGAACTAGAGAAATCAATTGTATCAGGTAACCTGCATTTTTGAAAGTCCTGGTGTCTTGAAATTAGAATTTGAGATCCAATCCCCACGGCAAACAGAGCGAAGATAGATGAGATAGAATTTAAAAAAATCTTTTTTAGAAAATTTTCAGTTTTTAGAGTTTGGATTACAAAATGTTGTTAGCGCAAAGCTACATAAATTGGTTATATGCGCTTTGTTCACTACAGGGAATCAAACCTCGGATTTTAGCTTTGTAAGACAGTGAAGTTACCGAGGTGACAATTTTACAAGAACGTTTTCTGATATGTATTAAATTCAACTGTCACCACTATACGTTTTATTAATTTTTATGAATTATATGTTTTATTAATTTTTTTATATTATATGTTTTATTAATCCTCTGTTAATTTTACTATGAATGACAACAAATGATTGTATAAATGTCTGGAGCATCTTAGTTCATAAAGACGTTAATTAGCTACATTTTAATAGAAAAAAACAACAACAAATTAATTGTGGAAAATGAAGTCATTAGCCAGGACTCGTTAGACACGTTCATGTAAAGTGTCAGACATATATGGACGTGACATACATCGATACAGTTAGAGGAAACTAAATCATCATGGCCATTAAAAAAAAAATATTACTATTATTAAAGTAACTATAATGATCCAAAATAAATATTAGTTTTCATAAACAAAACTAAAATTCCAGCAGCACAATCAAATTATTGTATACCTGTTCTAAGATTTGAGAGTCGGGTGTGGCCTAGTGGTTAGCGTACGGGTTGCGAGTCAGAGGATTCAAGATTCGAGCTGTTCGTACGTTCTGCACTTTCAGGTGTGGGCACGTTATAAAAATGACAGACAATCCATATATTTGACTATTAACTGGACAAAGGCCTTTTGTTGGCGGGTGCTGCTGAACATCTGCCCTTCCTTTGTTGCATTTCGTGCGAAGCTACTCGAGAGCAATCTGTGCTAGCCGTCTCTAACTAGAGGGAAAAACAGTTATAGTCAGCATAACCTGGCGCCAATTCTTGGGTTGCTCTTTATCAAATAATAGTGGAATTAACCGTTGCATTATAATGGCTGAAAGAGCAAGCATGTTCAGCAACGGGTTTCCGCCCCTGCGGATTACGATTGGAGTGCCCTAACCACCAGGTCATGCTAGGCTCTGCGATGACTTTGATAAAATAAAATAAGTATATGTGATGTGGCATTGCTTTTACTCACTTTGGACCGGATTCCAATAGCTAAAGACCAATGAAAAATGTGTAAATTACTTAAATAAAAACGATATGAATATTTATTAATATATATATAATTTTAAACTTATAAAACACGTATACACTGCTCCACCAAAAGCACACACACACACACACACACACATATATATATATATACGTAATCACAGATTGAGTCGTGATGATCGCTGTCCTGATATGTCCTTGTACTGTTCATGGTCAGGATGACAGTTACTATTAGGTTACATCCTCTCAATAACTTCTGATATATGTCTGGTGTATCTTTTCTCCATTTGCTTCAACTATTCGGCTATAATAAGTAGGGGAATTCAATTGTCTAACTTTTCGAATGAATATCTCTAGGTGGTCCCAGAATCTTCTAGGAGATTAAGATATGGACTATGGAGGACATCACAAACGTCGATGTTGTTATTTTAAAAGCATGCATTACTTTGTACCTGCATTGTGGTATGTAGAGTTATTCTGCTTATTGACCAAAGTGGAATCACCACAATGTGTTCATTTAAGATTTTTTAAATATAGTGACATTTAGACGTGCAGACATTTCACTTATAGGTCCTACAGCCAGTTAAGAGAATGCAGCTTACCCCATAACACCCCAATGTAATTCTTCATAGTTGGCCAGCACAATTTTGATCAAACTGTTCATCTGCCTGCCTCCAGACCCTTATTGAGCCAATCTTGTAAAGCGGACTGGAGCACATTTCCTTACATCACAAAATTGGAGAACGATTTTCAAGAGTTCAATGCTAATAAACTTCATATCAGTGTCATAAATTTGGGGTTAAATACACACAAACATGGAGAGTACATTTCATTGACCTCACGGATGACACCGCTTCACATTTATAACAAATAAACATCTGTCACGTTTCAACAGCATTTTTAGCAGACAGAAAAAGTTTTTTCGATACATTGTACTATCGACGTATTCATAATTCATACTTTGAATAGCTTATAATATCTTCTCTCCCAACACCTCGCGATTCATTACGTTGTAGGATTTCTTAGGAAAATCGACATGACTAATTTACCATAACCATTGGTTATCCAAGCGGATAAAGAGCTAGTGTAAAGTATTGAAAGTATCTTAATTATTATCTTATTCTTATACTCGTATATACCGTATTTTTGTTTCATTAAAATGCAAATAGAATAAAAATGGTGTAAGTCATATATGGTGTAAGCCATATACTCGGCACCAAAGAAAATTTTCATCCACTTTTGGAAGGGGAGTAGCTAAGCCTTTATGGCTTATGTAGACTAATTTAAAATTTTGAATATATAAAAACCCATGCATTAAAAGTGGCAAATACTAAAGCTGAATGTATCGAAGTTTGCATAATGATTTAATTGAGTTTTCACTATTTACCAGCGTCTTTAGGGTCTACACGCGGAGTGGCAAATAAAAGTAAAATCTCAAGTAAGATAAAGTAAGATAGAAAATGTTTTATAACCTTGGGGCATTAACATTTCCTATAGTACTGAAATGAATATTATCCCATTGTTATAAGCGCATACATATATATATAGAAATTTAAAAAAAAGGCGAAATCTGATCTGCAGAATATGTGATCAGCACAAAAACAGAATCGTTGGTTTGAATTTCGCCCAAACACCATCTGCAACACACATGTAGATATACTAAAATATATAATATCAGAAATATTTTTTCTTCTGTAAAGTACAATTCAACATAAAATATAATATGTTTGTTTCGTTTTTGTAGTTAACCACAAAGCTACATAAAGGGCTATCTGTGCTCTGACCACCATGGGTATCGAAACCCGGATTTTAGCTTTGTAAGTCCGCAGACATACGCTGTACCACTGGGGGTCAAATATAATGTACAAAGATGTCATTATGAAGCTCTGGTAAACAACAATCTTTTTTTGTTTTTTAATACGCGTCTCAGGAACGAAAAACAGACTTTCAGAAACCAAAGAGTCTAAAGTAAAAGATCTGGGAAAGAATGGGATAGATTATAAATAAGCATTTTTTTAACTTTCTACAGATTATGCAAAAAAAAAAAAAATCCTGAAAACTAACTTGGAAACCAGCCCTGCACATTACATGAGAAAAATCATGAAAACTGTAACTTGGAAAGCGGCCCTGCACATTACATGAAAAAAATAATGAAAACTAACTTGGAAACCAGCCCTGCACATTACATGAGAAAAATCATGAAAACTGTAACTTGGAAACCGGCCCTGCACATTACATACAAATGCATATCACATGATATATATGTTTACCCACATTGTTTGCAGGTAATGCTATGACGTTAAATATTACTTCGCTGCGAAAGTTCATTTTACAGTCTAACGGATAACTTCATATTTTAAAATAAATGCATGGAACAAATCCTTTTCACAATTTTTTCAAACAAATTATTTTTGGAATAAAATCTATTATGAAATTTAAAGATGTTTTAGAACAAGAGCAAAACGTGTCAAGTAGGTTTAATTTACTTCAAATATCCAGGAACACCTGTTTGTTTGTTTGGAATTTTCGTGCAAAGCTACTCGAGGGCCAGCTACACTAGCTGTCCCTAATTTAAAGATGGAAGACAGCTAGTCAATGCCACCCACCGCCAACTCTTGGGATACTCTTTACCAAATAATTGTGGTATTAACCGCCGCATTATGATGGCTGAAAGGATGAACATGTTTAGCTATCTGCGCATAGTCGTCCCTAAACTTTTGAGTTGAAAGAGTAAGGGGAAGATAACTAATCAACAACACCCTGCGTGGGCTCTATAACTAGTCGACAGTACCCAGGGTCGGCTCTTAGGTTTTTTTAATGTGACCAAATAGTGAGGTTTGACAGTCACTCTTGCACCATACGGAGCGAGTTTTTTAAGGCAACGGAACACAAACCATGACCATCCTCGGATTCACGGTTTTGCACGCTAACAACTAGGCCACGTCTGGCCCTCTGAAAACAACTGAATATAGATATAATTCTCCCTGTTTTTAATTTTGATGTTATCGTAACATCATTACAAAACTCTTTCGAATTTGCTTCTAGAGTTGGCCTTTCAGAGTAAAATGTTTAACAATGATCACTCTATTTTAACAAATGCTCTTGTTTACGATCTAAAAGAATTTTATCCCAAAGTTGAGGGACCGTCAACACACTTTACGTCATTCGCCATCTTTGTTTCTAAGATTTCTGTCTCTTAGCAACATCTTGGGAACAGAAAATATATTCATTTCTTTTGTTGTTGCACTTTTTTTTTTGCTGATCCACGACGTGTTGTACAAAATGTTTCGTTACTATGTACCCAAGTGATGTTCCAGATGAAAAAACAGCTTTTCCTGTAATTTGATCAGTCACACTTGCGTGTAAGTTCAATGGAACAAAGTTTTGTGCTGTATTGGCCAGCCAACTACCATCAGTGTCTTAGACGTTCCTCCTGGCTGACGAGTAATTGTTCGTTTCCTGCGATTTTAAATGATGCACCTGTTGTACATGAGCATTACTGTACAATCAAAGCTTGCACCTTTTTGGTCACGTGTGTATACGTGAACCTTGCGAAAACCACCATCACATCTTCCGGCCTGAAAAGGAAATGCAGTAAAATTTCGTAAGGCTTTATATCCAAACAATGAAACATATATCACTTTTGTACATATATACACACACATACATGATGCTAAAGCTTATATTGTTAAAACTGATTTGGTCATAATACCTAAATCCAATAACAAATGTAACCAGCAATGCTATCCATCAGAATCTCATGTTTTTACATTGTTTTAAATTATATATCTTGTTTGCAAATTACACAGGCCTGCGAATTTAAACTTCATAAAAGTTGTTTTGGTTTAAATAACGGATTCTCCATAATTCAGCTACACAGATTTCGAAAATAATATTATTTTTTCTATCACGTAAAGATTTTTACAAATCGGGAAG
>NW_013666008.1:363673-366039 GCF_000517525.1 Limulus polyphemus | reverse complement strand
CAAGAAGTACTGTAGAACACGTAACAATTTCAAGACAATTATATCTATCGCAGGCCTGTGTTATTATTTCTAGTTTCATTATTAAAACATTACTATACATATAATTTACATATTTTTTCAAACAACATCTAGATTAAAATTTAAATGTTTTGCATAGAAAGGTCAGACGATAAACTTAGGATACAAACCATGATGCGGGAGAAATAAAATATACTGAAGTAATAGAGAGATATCTGCAGTAGTTTACAGCATAATGATGGAGGGGAAGGCGAGGATCTCCTAATACATTAAGGAATTTTTGAGGGTAGATTCTGCTTCTCAGTTTTCGAATGCTAGTAATAAGTGTAGTAATCATCTTAGGTTTCATTATGCTCTTCATATAGATTATGGCACAATTGTGAAAGGTGGGATGTCAGCTTTGAGAAATAACTTTTAATGATCATCATCATAGGTCAGTTATAGTAACTGTTTTTATAAATTTTATAAATAGAGTGTTTGCGTGTAATATTCAAATATTCCAATCATTAAGTTAGTTAATATCAAAACTAACAACTGACTGTAGAACCTTGAAGCAGTCACTACAAACTCTGTTATTTAAGAAGCTGGAATGTATGCTGTACATTTAGTATATACAACCATAACAAATGTATCCATTTTAAAATAATGATGAGTAGTATTTAGACTCAACATATATCAATGTCAGACATATTCATTAATTCAACATATGGTAAATGCAGTTTACATTAAATATGTGTTAGTAAGAGACCCATGTCGAAGGATTAGTAAAGTAATAGGGCTTATGTTCAGTTCATATCAAAATTTGAAACATATCCATTGATTAGGTTATTATAAGTAGGGTTTAGGATTAACACGTATCACCAGGAGAATCGTGACTGTGGATTAGCGTTTTGATAAATAAGGTCAATATATATCAGTATTTGGAACATATCAAAAGTAAGATCTAGATTGAATATATGTATGCATATCAACAGTAGAGATATATATCTGTTAATATTGTGATAACTAGGGTCTACTCTCAATTTATATAATAATAGATTCCTATCCACTGATTAGTTATGGTAAGTAGAATCTAGGATCAATATGCTAAAAAGCAAGTGATAAGTGGTAGAACTATTAAGATCAATGCTCAATACGTAGCAACAGTAGTCCTATCTATGGATTAGTGTTATGATAAGTAAAGTATAAGTTTCGTATATATATATGTAAAAACAGTGGAAGCATATCCAATGATCAGGGATGTGATACGTAGGATCTATATATATATACGTATTTACAGCAGAGACATATCCATTGGCTATTTTTATGATAAGTTCTTATTTCAATATATATATTAACAGAAGATCAACATTTGTTAAATGATATGATAATTACGGAATATGTACAACCTGCATTAGTAGTTAAATCATATCCGCTGATAAGTGTTATAATAGGAAGATTCTATGTTCAATACGCATCAAAAGAAAATACACATACCTTGATTTCTATAATAACAAATAAGTTTTAATTTCATATGTATCACTAGTAGAGATATATCCAGGTGATAGTGATATCATAATATGAGTATATGTTTAAGTTTTAAAATCTGAGAGGTGTTCATTGATTAGTTTATAAGTAAGTTCTAGGTTCAATATGTATAAACAGTAGAATCTTGTCCAGGGAGTAGTGTTATGATAAGCAGAGGTCACAACCCCTAGTTATGCCTCTAGTCTTGATAGGATTTAAGTTCAACATGTGTCAACAGCAAAGACATATCCATTGATTAGTGTTGTGATGGGTAAGTTGTTGGTTTATTATGTATTAACAGAATAGACGTATTTGTTTATTAGTGGTATGGTAATTAGAATCAAATCTCAATGTGTGTTAAAAATACAGACATATCCGTTGATTAATGATATGAAATAGGGCCTAAGTTCAACATATATCAATACTAGAGGTATATGTAGAAACGACGATGTGATTTGTAAGAGCTATAGTCTCAATATTTACCAACAGAATAGACATATTGGCTTACTAGTGTTATGATAAACAAGTCCTAGACTCAATATGTATCAACAGAATAGACATATTGGCTTACTAGTGTTATGATAAACAAGTCCTAGTCTGAATATGTATCAACAGAATAGACATACTGGCTTACTAGTGTTATGATAAACAAGTTCTAGACTCAATATGTATCAACAGAATAGACATACTGGCTTACTAGTGTTATGATAAACAAGTCCTAGTCTCAATATGTACCAACAGAATAAACATACTGGCTTACTAGTGTTATGATAAACAAGTCCTAGTCTCAATATGTACCAACAGAATAAACATACTGGCTTACTAGTGTTATGATAAACAAG
>NW_013666008.1:333519-362820 GCF_000517525.1 Limulus polyphemus | reverse complement strand
AAGAAAGAAACCCCCAAGTGCAGCGAACACCTTGTTACCCTGGAGACCATATTCTCTCCGAGGTATTGTACAGGGAAAGAAAGAAACCCCCAAGTGCAGCGAACACCTTGTTACCCTGGAGACCATATTCTCTCCGAGGTATTGTACAGGGAAAGAAACAAACATCCAAGTGCAGCGAACACCTTGTTACCCTGGAGACCATATCCTCTCCGAGGTATTGTACAGTGAAAGAAACAAACCTCCAAGTGCAGCGAACACCTTGTTATCCTGGAGACCATATCCATGTGATTCTGTTGGCTTGTTTTTGTCCGGACATTATCATTCATGCCCGCATTTTTTGTTCTGTTGGAGGAGAGGAGCTGGTAGAAATAAAATGTCACAAACAAAAAGAACGAAAGAAAAAAAATGACAACGAAAATGTTTTCTCGTAGGCTAGCTGTGAATAACTTAACGTAAATGAGAAAAGACAAAAACAAAAAGTTAAATTAGCTAGAAGTACCTTAAGTGCCGTGCAAGCTGTTAGAGATTGAATACAGTTTAAAAAATTAACATAGGATACGTCACTAAAGACAAACAAAGCTATTATCAGCAGTAAACATTAGAGAATTTAGTTATAATAAGAAAATAAAATAACCTCTAATTTTCTCTTTTTTCGTCCTACAGCAACTGATAAAAGATAGTTAAAAAAATACCTTTTCTAATGTGCAGCTAATGGGTAATATTTCTTAGAGCCAAAATTATAGGTCTCCATAAGAACCGTTTCTTGTCCTAAAATTCACTGAACAGCAAAGTACTGTGAAAGGAAACTAAGTGGCACTTTCGGTTCCGGTACCAACCTACCTCCTACAAGGTCAATATGAAGACTTGTTGTAATATGTTTGTTGATATTGTGTGTGTGTTAAAGAGATTGTATCGATTTTTTGGCCAGAAAAAAAAAAAATCAATCACTTACACACAAACAGACTGGACTTTAACATCGATTACATGCACATGCCACCATATTTGCACATTATCAGCACTGGGACAAAAGTGCACATTATCAGCACTGGGACAAAAGTGCACATTATCAGCAATGAGACAAAAGTGTACATTATCAGCAATGAGACAAAAGTGCACATTATCAGCAATGAGACAAAAGTGCACATTATCAGCAATGGGACAAAGTGCACATTATCAACAATGGAACAAAGTGACACATTATCAGCAATGGGACAAAGTGCACATTATCAGCAATGAGACAAAAGTGCACATTATCAGCAATGGGACAAAGTGCACATTATCAGCAATGAGACAAAAGTGCACATTATCAGCACTGGGACAAAAGTAGCACATTATCAGCAATGAGACAAAAGTGCACATTATCAGCACTGGGACAAAATGCACATTATCAGCAATGATACAAAAGTGCACATTATCAGCAATGGGACAAAAGACGTATTATATATATACAAACGAATTTTGTCTGTACACGTGCTCATAGCTTAAGTACACTGAAGCAAGTCGTCCCTATTCTGAAAAACGTACAGCCGTGGGGTGCTCATAGCTTAAGCACACTGAAGCAAGTCGTCCCTATTCTGAAAAACGTACAGCCGTGGGGGGCGTTATAATGTGACTGTCAATCCCACTATTCATTGGCAAAGGAGTAACCCAGGAGTTGGTGACCAGCTACCCTTCCTCTAGTCTACCACTGCCAAATTAGGGACGACTAGCTTTGCGCAAAATTCAAAACAAACCAACGGTTCGCCGACAACCACAGGGTTTCTGGACACTTTCAAAATTCTAATCGCCGACGATGATGCGTAGGAAAATGATACTGGCGATATGAAGCTCTAGTGACAACATAACATGGACATCGTGGATTTAGACATTTCGGATCTCTATGTATTCTTTCTCACCTCGCGACTGTGTTGTATTGTCGCTATAGTTACAGGAATAATATTGCCCTTTCACATAACGGTTTCTTCATTAATAACACCTTGATAAGGTAAAGAAAGTTTTTTTTAGGGGGGGATGATATATGCCAGGTGACCGTATGTATTCCATTGATTTAAATTCACAATTGATGGAGCAAAATCAGCCCTTATGGGGAACCCTTCGGTTAACTGAGTTTTATACTCCTAGACTCAATATGTATCAACAGAATAGACATACTGGCTTACTAGTGTTATGATAAACAAGTCCTAGTCTCAATATGTACCAACAGAATAGACATTTTTATTAGTGTTTTGATAATCAAATTCTAGGTTTGAGGTGCATTAAGAGAAAATATATAACTGCTTGCTATTAGTATGAAAAGTAGAGTCTGTGTTCAAAAGTAAAATCAGTGATAGATAGTTATCAACAATAGAGGAAATCCAGGGATTTCTGATGTGATTTCCAAGATCTAACTTCGATGTTTATATACAGAAAATACATATCTGTTTATTAGCGATATGTGTAAACAAAAGAGCTATTTCCACTGATTAGCGATATGACAAGTAAGGTCCAGGCTCAACACGTATCAACACTAAAGTTATATCCGTTTATTCCTGTTATGATACACGTATCTATGCTAAATATATACAAACAGTAAGATACATCTATTTCGATAAACAACGACTTATTGTGCATAATTCTAAAAGTGAGGCTGTTTCCAGTTTCAAAATTACCATAAAATACTGAATAACGTACAGTACAGGATAGAAGAAGAAAAACCCGATGAGACTAGAAACAATCTCATACACTCAACATTTTTCAACGCGTTTATTGCGTCATTTTCGGAAGTGCAATGTTGTGCAAGAATGAGGCTTACTTAAACTCTTACAAAAAGTCACCATAATACAATTTACGTGTTTAAAAAAATCACGCCATCTGCTGACAACATGTCCATGAGGTCTGTCATTCGTATTCAATATTCTAAATTTACTCTTTTTATATTTGATTATCTAGATTCACACTAATAACATCTTCAGGTTGAGCTATAATAGCAACCCCCCCCCCCAATTGTGTGTTAATATGTTCTGCTAATGGTGAAATAGTAATATTATTTTTAACATTTATTCTGTGTTCATTCGTTCAGTATTTTAAATTGATTCTAGTTTGTTCGATATAAAATAAATCGATTTCAGTTAGGTGGTTAGGGAGCTCGACTCGCAATCTGCAGGTCGCGGGTTCGAATCCCCGTCCCACCAAACATGCTAGCCCTTTCAGCCGTGGGGGGCGTTATAATGTGACGGTGAAAGAGTTGGTAAAAGATGGGTGGCGGTGGGTGGTGATGACTAGCTGCCTTCCCTCTAGTCTTACACTGCTAAATTAGGGACGGGTAGCGCAGATAACCCTGGTGTAGCTTTGCGCGAAATTCAAAACAAACAATCATTATCTGACAAGTTAAACCAAGTATAAACGACAGTACCAATCATTCTTTTTTTTTACTTTTATCAGAAAGTGGTTTTAACTTAATATTTTCATCGTTGTTTAGCCTTTTGACTGTTCTGTCAACAATGTCAGGATAAAACCTTTTTCTACCGCTAAGTACTCAGTTAATAATAAATAACTCATTATGAAATGTTTTCCTCTTTACAACTTAATTTTAGTATGCTATCCACAAAAGAGTAAAAAACAGCAGTGTTTTTAGATTTATTACGAGAAGAATTTCGATGTAGCAGAATGATTAAGAGAAAGGTTTTCGATAAATAGTAGTTTCCAATTTGTCCTTAATTTTACTCACTAAAACACTCATACGTAAACTTGATAGAATTGTCAATGTTATTATGTAATTAGCAAAAACAACTGACTCCTCTTTACCATGCCACTATATCAGAAATGCGTCATCAACATATCTTAACCAAACTTCAGGTTTTTATTTGCTTTTTCTAACGCTTCAGTTTTAAAACTGTCCATAAGTCACGTAATAATGGAGATAAAGTAGAACCCTTAGCCAAACCTTCATTCTGTTTATAAATTTTACTGTTAATTTGAAAAGATACGTTTTCAACACGTACTTTTATCAGGTTAGTCATACCCGTTATTTCTGAGACCGAATTGTTATTTTCTTTAAATTTTTTCTTCAAACATGAAATAGGTTATAGTATTTTGGCACTTGTGTATAAAGTTAAAAATCATAAATAATATTCAACGTTAAACTGGTATACAATTAAAAACATTTTATTTAGGCCTATCTATGATCTTCAAAAAGTTGACGACTCTACATGTTTCAAAGTTACATCCTGAGGATGAAATTGTAACGTCGAAACATGTAGAGTCGTCAACTTTTTGAAGGCCATAGATAGGCCTAAATAAAATGTTTTTAAATGTGTACCAGTTTAACGTTTAATATTATTTATGATTTTAATGCAATAGGTTTTTTTACACAGCTACTTTGGTGAACATTGAAAATCAAAAGACACTAAGATAATTTCTGATCTAAAGTCAGTTATTTTCACAAATTCTATTACTCTATTATAGTAACTTCTGATTGCATGAAAATAATTTTGATTTTAACTTATTAACGACCTTTATACAAAGCAGCTTTGGGTTTTTCATTGGCCTTTGAGTGAACGTAGACGTTTTTGGATTCAAATTCTTATGGACATCTCTTTAATTTCTTTAGTGGGTGGTCGCTTAGTTTAAGAAACAGGGCAGGAATAGTTTAGTAGAAATTTCAGTATTACTTTGGTACTAGCGAGATACACGACAAGTTAACACTGCTAATGAAAAAGATGTAAGGTAAAAAAGTATAAGAAATATTATTTTTAGCTTTTAATTTACCTATAATAAGCAATATAATCATTGGTTTTTGGTCTTGTCAGGGATTTTGTGATGGGGATTTATTATGTGTAAATCTCGGTAAAAATTCACCTCTTCCAAATCCAGAGTAACAAAAGATTAAGCAAAGTTGTATTAAACGCCACTCCCTAAATTATTCTTCTAAATCTCTACCCCCCCCCCCAATTATTCCTAATGAACTGGTGTCTGTAAACTTTCCTTAAACTGTTTCTGTTTTTCTTCATACAAAAAATAGTGCCACCTATAATTAAGATATTTTTAAAGGAAATTAAGCTTAAAGTTAAACGTAAGTTTCAAACATTCATTTCTCCTGATTTTTCACATAATAAAACATAGTACTTCGATGGCGTATCAATGTTTAGTTCTCATAAAAGAAAAAATATCATTCAAATATATATCTTATCAAGAATTTTACAAAAACGGAAATATTATAATTAAAGGATTAAACATCATTTAGAATGATAGGCCGAGAGCACGTTAAAATTCTTAGGCGTGTATCGTTTAATTAAAGGTCAAGGCTAAAGATAAGATCGTTGACCATGTTGAAAGGGAAAAAAATGTAAGAAGATGGTTGAACTTCGACTGTGAGTTTGAAGCATTGATTCTTATACAACTCTGGCCTGTGACCAAAGTAGCTTTCAAGGTCAAAGCTAATATAATCATCGAAAAAAATACAGCTGAAACTTGCATTCCTTTCTTTGTTTTTAACGTATATAACTTTTCATTAGTTTGTTTGTCTTTAGTGTGCATCGCTTTTCCCAAGCCCTAAAAAAACAAAAAAAAAACTAACCTTTACTTCTGAAATACGAAGTTTCTTCACATTAGTAACCCACTGAATTCTGCACACACATATACTCTTACAGATTACATACACCAAAAAACAGACAAACAAACTGCATATCAATCAGAATATTTTTGCTCTTTGTGTAGTTATTATAAGCACATACATAAATATATGTGAAAACTTCTTTAGAGTAAGGCTAACAGCGTTATTATCTACGTATTTGCTGCATATCATATGATAAGCCGCTTTATATACAATAACATACACTGCTCAATGTTGTTCGAATTTTGACATAACTGTATTCATTCCCAGACAAATATGCCTTTTGCGTAATTGGTTGTTCTCAAAACATGCATAAATATATTATGAAATTAAAAACAATTTAATTCACCCGGCAATATATCTGAAGTAAACGTTTTACTATTTTTCCAACGAATGCTGTTTTCATTACTCCATTGCAGCACTTGCTTTACCGCAGAATGATAGTCAAACACAGTGCTTTAGAAATAAACTCTATAGTGTAGTTTAAATGTTATTTTAGGTCAAAATCAACTTAATAGCATCGATGTAAATAGTGGCTTTATTAATTTTGCATATCTAAATTTAACCTTCCATATATGCTTGTATACTGTTTGGTTCAATATCTCGCAGATACTACCTTTGAACAGGGATTTAAATTAAGTTCAAATGTTCCAAAGAAATACTGTAATGTAACTACTATAATGCCATTCAAGTGTTTAAAGCAAGTCATACTCTCAGGGTACCTTCTGCTTAAAGTTTGTTACGTAACACAAAATACGCTTCTTTTACGCTTCTGTAGTAATGTCAAAGATTTAAGACACTTTTTTTTTTACTTAGAATTTCTTCTAAGTAGATTTACTCACGAAAGATAATAAAATGATCTTATTTCATGTAAAAAGAAACTTTTGTTTTCCTTAATTCCATCAAGCGAAACGCAATCTAAGGACTCCCATTTAAAGATGCCGCTTAGTTGTTGGAACTAGCTCATGGAATTCCCTTTATTTCTAAGTATGACCTCAGGAAAGTCCAAAGTAGTGTCACAAAACCATGCCGCATAACAGTACTCTATAATTTGGTGAACAAATAAAGAACTTTTAAGTGTCAACTTCAACCCCTTCATGTGTGGGCTGAAGAGGCTTTTTGCTAACTTATTTTACACCAATGAAAACAAAACTAACATACAAAATGATTATGTGAAAGGTATTCAGAAGTGTTTTTCTCAGCATTAAGTTACCTTGGAAACATTACTGCTAATTAATTTTCCAATACATATAATACAAATTTCCTATCACTATTTCTGAGCCTTGTTAGTATTTTCTACATCCATTCCCCTGGAATAAAAGATATTAAAAGTTTAATCGTTATTGTGTTGACTCACTTCATCCTGAAAAAGGTATTTCCACTTCTTGTATTTCTAATCTCGGATCAGATATGTATTATTCCCTTTGACAGAATGTGTTGCTTTGGATATCTGGTGATATCTCCTGTTGTTGACATCTCTATAACTAGCAGTTTACACCCACTAGTGACAACTTCTGCATAATTACTGGGAGAGTATACACGTGATTAACCCTTTTTGGAACACTGTGAGAATTATGTATAGCAGTATGGCTTCTATTGTGTGATACTTTTACTGTAGTATTTAACTGATTTCCTCTTATAGGTGAATGTAGAAATAGTAGACGCTTTTGTGAAAGATAAAATCGAGTAAATGAATAAAATGCAACGTATATCTGTACACAATTAAAACTTGTTTGTTGAGGCCGTCGACGCCCTCAATTAAACAACAATACTACCTGTTTCGCCATCCTAAGTATTGTCGAAACGTATGTTTTATTTTTAAAAGAAGGCCATTGACGGCTTCAATAAACAGGTTTTAATTGTGTACAGATAAACGTTGCATTTCATTTATTTATTTCATTTCAGTATATATACCTACTTTGTAGTAGCTTACAAACTATTATCATGTAGTACAATTTCGCTTCTCTTGTAGAAGTCTATAGATTCTTGTCATAGTAAGAATCCTATATAGTCCCCTAAGTAAAGTTATTTATTAGTAACTGATTATTTACTGTTAAATATTCTATAAATATTCTCTTCAACAGCATAACTCCTTTTGCAATAGTCTAAATATTTTCCCATAATATAGTATCTAGCTACTCTTACACTAGTCAATAGCTGCTCTTACACTAGTCAATAGCTGCTCTTACACAAGTCAATAACTGCTCTTACACTAGTCAATAGCTGCTCTTACACTAGTCAATAACTGCTCTTACACTAGTCAATAGCTGCTCTTACACTAGTCAATAACTGCTCTTACACTAGTCAATAGATTTTTCTCCTACAGTAGTATCTAACTTCTCTTGTACTGGTCAAGCACATTTTCTCCTACAGTAGTATCAAACTTCTCTTGTACTGGTCAAGCACATTTTCTCCTACAGTAGTATCCAACTTCTCATGTACTGGTCAAGCACATTTTCTCCTACAGTAGTATCTAACTTCTCTTGTACTGGTAAAGCACATTTTCTCCTACAGTAGTATCTAACTTCTCTTGTACTGGTCAAGCAAATTTTCTCCTACAGTAATATCTAACTTCTCTTGTACTGGTAACGCACATTTTCTCCTACAGTAGTATCTAACTTCTCTTGTACTGGTAAAGCACATTTTCTCCTACAGTAATATCTAACTTCTCTTGTACTAGTCAAGCACATTTTCTCCTACAGTAGTGTCTAACTTCTCTTGTACTGGTAAAGCACATTTTCTCCTACAGTAGTATCTAACTTCTCTTGTACTGGTAAAGCACATTTTCTCCTACAGTAGTATCTAACTTCTCTTGTACTGGTAAAGCACATTTTCTCCTACAGTAGTGTCTAATTTCTCTTGTACTGGTAAAGCACATTTTCTCCTACAGTAGTATCTAACTTCTCTTGTACTGGTAAAGCACATTTTCTCCTACAGTAGTAGCTAACTTCTCTTGTACTGGTAAAGCACATTTTCTCCTACAATAGTATCTAACTTTTCCTACGATCAAACTTCACTATTATTTGTTTGTTGAATTTCTCACAACATTACTCGAGATCTAGCTGCGCTAGCCGGCCCATATTTTGAAATAATAAATTAAAAGGAAAGCAGCCAGTCAACACCACCCAATGCCAACTTTTGCGCTACTCTTTAATAAAGAGTAGTGGGATTGATCATCACATTATAACACCTCTACGGATGATAAGGCGAGCACGTTTTTTGAGGGGTTTCGAACCCGCGACTCCCAGATTCCGAGTCGAGTGCCCCAACTACCAGGGCCCAATTTTTATGAACAATTTTATAATCATTTTTTGTGTGTATGAACAGATTTATTTAACCCTGCATCACAACGCCGAATTCATCCAGGTATAAAGACTGTATAAGTTTGCGGACAGTAGGTCAAAATCAATCTAATTATTGATTATTTTGTAGGGAAGCACGTCATACTTACACAATAGTAAATTAGCAAACAGTGATGTGTAAAAAAAAAATGATATCTGTTATAGAAAATATACTATATGTTTCTACAATACCTTGATTTGTCTTATGTTTTCTACCATAAATGTTATTGTGCTTACAAATCGTCATTTCTTAATTTATCATTACAGCTTTGATTCAAATGTATTTTATTTGAAGTTGAAGATTTCTATGGATGTTGTTACCCTGTAACGTTGATTGATTTTTAGTGAAATTCTTTAAGAAAATTAAAAAGTAAAGTTTATTTGTTTCTTTTGTTGTTAAGCGCAAAGCTACATTCAGGGCAACTTGTTTTGTGCTCACGAGGGATTTCGAAGCCTTATGATTAGCGTTATAAAATCTGAGACTTACCGCTGAGTCACTTGGGGTGGGGGCATAAAAAAAGCGAAACAGCTTCATTTCGTCTAACAGGCAAAACCGTAAGAGAATGAGTGTGATCACCCAACAAAGAAACATATCGTAAAATACATTAATCTCCAATAATGACCAATTATCCTTATTAAAACAGGAATTTTCAAAACTTTCTTTTCAACTACTTTTCTGATTTTCTTAAACATTCACAGAAGAAAAGTGCAAAACAAGTAGACGAAATAAAGTACATGCAACAGCCTAACAGAGAGCAGGTGGTTTAATTACCAAATGAACAATGCATGTGGTTTATCAGCTAGAACAAATCAAGGAATATTAAAATGATATTATTTATTTATTTTTTGTCAATAACCTTCAGGGTAGCCTCATTTTAAAATATTTATTTTTATTTCTTTCTGACTATGATTTTTCGGCTTAATTCTTAATTAAGAAAGTGCGCCATTGTTTCACAGAAATGACGTAATTGTGGCTAGAAACATGCAATATTCCTACGTTACTGCCATCTAGTGTAGGATACAATAATTAAACGAAGGAAGGCTTACTTTATGAGGTGCATAGGTCAAAGAGTATCTTAAAGATATAACTTTTTGTGATCTAAAATATATTTTTGCTATCAAAAATATAACTAAAACAATGTATAATTAATATGGACCTCTGTACTATGCCCTATGCGTGATTTCATGACACATGCCGGTATATATGTTTATATATATATATATATATATATTGAGAGAGCCAGAAGAAAAAATATTGAGTTCGTGTGAACAGGTGTTCTTGTAGGATTTTTATATTTTCTTCTTCTACAAAGTTAAGTTATCACAATGCTTAGATGTAAAATAGTTTGGAAGTTTTTCGAGAACTTTATGACAACTGCAAATTCATGGGATTAATTTTACTATTTACTTTGAAAAAAGATTCCAATAAGAAATACCTTAATTAACCATCTTAACTATTTTTAATACTTGAAACTGTATTTTTTCTATTTTAAGCTGCACGTACTTTCATTACAGCTGCTAACGTCGTCTGCGTCATAAACAGCTGCTGACATTGTCGTCATATTGAATAATTCCTACTGTGTACAGCTCGAGCTGTATTTATAATATAATACATTTGCTGCAGATGGCAGCACATGTGAAAATTCGATAAAAGTTTATAGCGAATAACACGAAGAGAGTGAGTTTGTTTGTTGTGTTGTTAGGAGCAAACTACACAAAGGAGCACTTGTGCGGTGCTCACCGCGGGTATTACAACCCGATATTTGGGGCTGTAAACCTTCGAACGAATCAATGAGCAGAGTGAGAGAGAAGAGGATTGACAAATTTTAAATTTATAAACTTCAGTTATATGCTTGCAGACGATCATTTATGAAGGTACATCTTTCGTGTATGAGAGCACTTCCATACTCCAAGTATAATACCACAAATCAATTAGCGTATGTGTAGCCAGAAACATGACGGCAAGTTGAAAAAGGTCTAAATGCGTAATACAAGGATTACACTAAATCTTATCCAGCACTGTATGAAATTTAATAAATTTGTTATGTAATTAAGCACAAAGCTACACAATGGGCTATCTATGCTTGGCCCACCACGGGTATCGAAACCCGGATTCTAGCATTGTAAGTCCGCAGACATACCGCTGTGCCACTGGGGGGGGGGGGGCTACTTTTTATGATATTGTTACTTGTTTAGGATAATTTGTAGAAAATGTAATTATTGAACCATGGAAAAAAAAACATAACTAAAAGCCTTTGTTTAAAAGGATTAGTTGACTAACGAAAAATAGTTTTACGTTGTTAGCTGTATTAATAATTTAATTCGATTACTTGTTGAATACATTAGGTTCCAACACTCCTGCGTAACAGTTCTGTTGCATTGGGGAGCTTGATAATTCTGAAGATAGTTGACACACTTATGTCAAGTTATCTCATTAACATTTTAAAAAATGTAGAGTTTAATATTTTCCTTGCCATGGCAAGGAATAGAAATGCCATTCATGGAATAAGAAGAAAAATTCACTATTACTTCATCTGGCTGTGAGATGTTTAAACTGGATTAATTTCTCGTGTATCAGTATATTTTCAAAGCATCAACGAAATAAAGGTATTATTCCGGAGAATTGTCTGTTACTGTTCTCAGAAATGATATATATGTTATATATTTGTGTGCATGTTTCTGTAACTGAACAAATGAAATAGCAAAAGTGATGAAAAATTCATGACCGACGTTTGATTATCTTAATTTTTTTCTTTTTTTCCCTACATTTTGCTTGTTTGTGAATTTAAAGAAGATTGTCCTTTGAAAATTTTAACGTGAAAATATGTATTATTTGTTTTAGAGCAATGCCACGTTGGGCTATCTGTTGTGACTACCGCGGGGAATCGAACCTCAGGTTTAAGCATTATAAGTCCGTAATATACCGCTGTTTCTTGATGAGTCCCTTCTCATAGATGTTTTAATAGATTCTATATTTTTCTTCTCTATAAATATTTTTCCTGGTTTGTAAACAACATCCTTCATCCAAAGGTTTCATGGAATTATGAAATTTCTTGAACATCTAAGGAACGTTTAACTTTATATTTCATTGAACAAAACTAAATATTTGAGATAAGGAAGACTATACAAAATATGACAAGTATTGCTTGGAGTTTAAATTCTTTCTAGTTAGAAGATCTTAATGATATCGTGCGCATGTATTCACATAAAGAAACATTTTGGGTTAAGATTTATGATCGTCGAAAACATTCTGGCTGAACTTACATTTTTATGTTATATATGTTTCGATATGAATTACTATTACCCTCGATCTTTTACATTTGTGCGTTCTTTTCTAAGTATTTTAAAGCAATGAAATGTGTTTAAGTGCATAAAAGATAAATTTGTAAAAGCTAAAAGAGTTAACGTTTTTGTTAAAGAACATTAAGTACTTATATCCATCCTAATATATTTGCTCACTTTTCTTACATACGTTATTTCCCGAAATAATTCTTAAGCAAGAAATACTTGTTTTTTTATACGAAGAATTCTCACCATCATGAGTTTTGTTGCTTCAATGGATGCTATGAAACATGTCAAAAGTGTTTCTCTTTATATATGGAGCACAAGCGACTACACTAGACTGAAAGTATTAAATAAAAAAGATATTTTGTTATAAAAGCCGTAGACCCGAAAACATTAAAAAAATTTGGTTAATGTGTGTATATGGATATATATATATAAAACGTAAATATCGTTGCTAAGAGATCCAAGCTACACTGTAGAAGAAATGTACTTGGGATTTCTCTCCTATCTATTTATCTGTCTATCTATCGATCGATCCATTTATTCATCCATCTTTCTATCTTGTTCCACGTGGCAGTCGAGTAAATAAAACCTTCAGACTGTATTATAGTAAAGTGGTTTTATTGGATTTAAGCCTACACACTACTCACATTTGCTGAACTGAGGTATGCCGTAGGCTGACAAAATGCTCCATTTCCTATAAGTTTCAAATTCGACTTTTTTGTTACGGTTGTACAACATGTTTGTTTACATTAAACATGCTTCATCACTGTCATTACGTTGTGAACATTTATCGCTGTGGTGAATTTTATGATATTCATTTATGGCTTGAAAGTGAAGGAAACGTTTTATTCTTACCATAAACTAAACATAAAGCTCGTGTACTTTTCAACTAAAATATCCATAAAATGTTCAACTTTTCTTAGTGGCTTGAACGCCGAAAGCTGGCAAAGCATTAGGATTCAATAGGCTTAATTTCTGTGACAAAACATCACTTGAACTACAGCGATAAGTCTGAGGACTTATAACGCTAAAAATCGGTTTTTCGATACTCTCGGCGGCCCGAGCACAGATAGCCCATTGTGTAGCTTTGTGCTTAACAACAAACAAACATCTTTCATCGCCCTGCCCAGATAGCGAGTTGTGCTACTGAACAAAGGACCTTCTGGATATTAGCTCGTGGGAGATAACATATAAATATGAAATGCTACTATTCTAAAGCTCTGATTTAAAGTCTGTAATGAAGAACTTTCAAGGAACTTAAAAGAAAATCAAGTGTCAGATATATGAGCATAATAATATGCCACCGCACTTTTATACTAAAACTCATTTGTTTCACGAAATAATCATATATATCTATTTTGAAGGAATAAATCATACTATTTTGTGGGAGGCAGGTGAATAACATATTACATTACATTTACAATCACTTCCGAGGTGCACGAAGTTTTATATTTGACGTGCAGAGTAAAGTTTTATCATGCAGATGGCTGACTCGAGTGTAACATTGAAAAGCAAACAGTTTTAAAGTAATAAGATGTCTTCAATTACATGATACCATTCAAATACGGAGTAGTTTATAAGCTCTTTGATAATAGTTATCAGAGACTTTAATTAATTAGCGAAACTTTCTGAGCTTCAGGGATTTCCTCATGGTGGTAATTTGTCTGATATAACTTATATTTACATTTATCTATAATATACATATAATTTGGCACAGCAAGAAGCCATCTAGATATTGATGCTGAATTGTTTGTAATTCTTTGATGTACTCGTTTAATCGTTTATGGATTTGATGAAATTGAATTGACGATAAAAGGCGTTGCATCTTTTATACTATAAGTCTTCCCTGCACGGACTACTGATGAACTTTGGGATGTTTCCTCTGAAGTTCCGATATTTCCCTGATACGAATGTGTAGTAGTTTAGTGAATGTGATTTAAAGTAAAGAATCGTGGCATGAGCTGATCTATCGTAACAGGATACAGGATGAAATCTGCTTCTTGCAGAGAACTGACACACTGTAGAACGTACAGTTCCAGTTCAAGAGTGGTTGTACCATAACAAAGTTGGAGATATTAATCAGCTTGAGACTTGCATCATTCCCTGAATTTGAGAGAGTGTTCTAATTCTGTTATCTTTTCAAGATTGGTGTTATATAAACGCTTTTGTAAGACGTACAGACAAGCAGCAGACAAATGGGGTGCATAATATGCTCTTATGATGTGGATACATTATGTTATTGGTGTGAACAATATGCTCTTATGATGTGGATACATTATATTATTGGTGTGCATAATATATACCTTTATGATGTGGATACATTATATTATTGCGTATGCTTTTTCAGAAGTGATGTTCGCTTAGAGAACACAACATTCCCATCCATTTTTGTAGCAAGCCTTCAACACATTTGAGAGCAGCAAATTCAATATGAAATCGTCCAACAATTTTGTTTTCATCATTAGTGTCTGGACAATTCCATCGTATCTGTTTACCAATGGTGAATAAAGGTTGTTCCATTATCAAAACAGTTATCTGGCCTTGCTTGGTTGAGATGATTTACAGCTCTACAGGTTACATTCATGCCATTCGACACAATTACTACGGAATGAGTATCCTCTGTAAATAGAGACCAGAAATCAATCAGTGCTAATGACCAAATTAAAATACATAGTTAATGTGCATAGTATACAATCCATGATATCCAATTGTCTTTGTCCAGGCTTCCATCAAACGAAGATCTCATTTTGTTCTAACTATGCTTGTTCTTTATTATCTTTATTTGAATGGGCCCAATGGACTAGGCATCTCTGGCTAGTTCGTAAGGCAGTACGAGTTACATTCGTGTAATCAGCTGAATGTTCAGAAATGGACTTATGTCTAGATGTTGTGGAATCTAGTACCACACCTGCGAACATTTTGGTATTGATCTATGTTATGAATTACTCCTGAACTGAATAATTCGTTCCACAACTGAACATACAACACGGAGCTTATGTTGTTTTGTGTAAATGTTTAATATCTATTGGTCTCGAAAATTAGAACCATCTAGTATCATTTTCGCCAGGGACATTAGAGAATCAAAAGCAAAGTTTCTTGACATTCCGTTCAGAGAATCCTCTAAAGTTATTGCTCATTGGAAAAATGTATTTCCCAATTATTTGTGCAACATTTGAAATGAATTGCAATCATGTTCCACACTTTTAGTTATTGCCTCCCCAACATGATCTTTGGACATGAGAACTATGAACAGTGAAGTTATCAACATGTGATAGAAACCTAATCTACTTTCGATCTCAACACCAAATTGTTTCAAACGAGGTGTATATTTATCCAAGTTCAGACAATTTATCTTCATTGTATTTGATAAGCTCAGTTAAAGCAATTGAATGGGAGGAACTTTACTTTCTGGATGCTGGTTATGCAATCTGCTGAAACCAGGTTCTGCTGTAAAAGCTGCTAAACCTTGGGTATGATACTCAGCATCTGCTGCTTTCATGCCGCCCGCTGCAGATTTGTCCAATATGTTAGTATCATTCAACCGTGCTTCACATTGCCTCACATGGTCGTATTGATGAAATGTTGCTGTCTTATAGATATAACATTGACCCGGTGTACCACCACAGAAAAAAAACACCATCAAACTTTCGTCATTTAAGGATCCAAGTCCAACATTTCCACATGTCTTTACAGGACTTGGCTTAAGATCAAAATCAACAGCTCCTTGGTCTTTCTTTTCTGGATGCGTTCCAACTTTAGCTTGGAGTATCTGTTAGCACATGATTTGTGCCATTTTGCGCATTTTATCATTACCATTTGTACAATTACGTTTTCTTCCTCGTGTCGTAACAGATTGAAGCTGAGTGGCATGCATCGTAAATCTTGAAACTTGAGGAGGTTCTGTGTTAAAAAAGTATAGCCACTGCCTTGGTCATTTCACTTTGTGTTTTGACACTGCATACGCAACTACCAGTTAGTAGACTGAACCTCTGTTGATGCTGCTGGTTAACTTGGAACCATAACTATTATTTTTTATCGTAATATGGAATCTCTGTTAGTCTAAATACTAGATTACCACCAAATTTTAATTTTTCCAATAATAGACCTGACGCCTAAAAGTATTGAAATAATAAATTAAAAGTTACGAAAGAAAAAGTATCTTGCTATAAGTGTTCGAGGTGTGGATGTGGGGCTGGTGTGTTATGCTCTAGGGTAGGGTGGGGTGGCACTTATATATATAGAATGTCAAGACATTTTATTGACGATAATAAGAAATCATTCTGTATTAAAAACTAGGTAAACCATATGTTATTTTATAATATGTTAAATCTTGAAATATAAGGGAAAATGTGAATAAATGGGGGTCATACTCCATACCGCCCCATACCTCCACCATCACCTCCAACTCTACGAGCACTAAGGCAATATTCAAGGTGGGTATAAATAGTTCAGTATTTCGTGTCTACGAAAGCACTGCTTAGCCATATTTAGTGCTTATATTGCAACGCGAATTTTTTCTTTTACTTATCTGATGAACTATACTAATGTCATATAGTGGTGTAATTTTTACTTTTCTGATGAACTATACTAATGTCATACAGTGGTGTATTTTGTACTTTATCTATGATAATTTGAAATAGTAGTTTAAATTTAATGATGTTATCCTCAGTTCTACTATCCATCAGGATTCTTCTTAGCATACTCTTTGTTGAAACTGTCGATTTTGAGAAAAAAAAAGTTTGGTTTATGAATATTTGAGTTGTATGTTTCAAGATAATTACCTACACAAAAGTACATAATTTAATCAATTTCAACGCATGACTGTAAAGTTGTTCCTATACGTTTATGATTTTCTAAACTTTCGTCGCTGGCGTAAAAAGAGTATAAATTATCGACATTCTTCGCCAGTTTTCCTGAAAGAATCAAGTTAATAAGCACATTACAGTTATTAAAATATATATTCTCTCGTATCGTCCAGTTAATACAGAAATAATTGCTACTCTACGAATTAGTTACTTATGCATATGCATGTGCGTCTGTATGCACTTGCTGATTGTTAACAACTTCCTTAACATAATAGTCTTTGTTAAAAATTATAATTAGATTAACTTCTTAACACTTTCGTACAAACAATAGAAACTGATAAGGAAAGATAGAAATTAAAGTATTTCTGGAAGAAACGTTTAAAATTCACACAGTGCTACACACTTTACATTTCCCAACTTCTTGGGTGATGTTGTTTATGTTAAAAAATTGCCGTCAGTCAAAATATACTACTCATCTGTTTAAAAGCATGTTGCTCCCCACCCAGTGGCTAGTGGTAAGCTCTAGGCATTGTTATGCTAAAATTCGTTATTCGATCCCGCGTTGGCACAGCACAGTTAGCTCATTTTACAATAAACTAGACAGAGTGTCTCCATTGAGTTTACTATGATAATTAACACAATATAGTTGTTTTTGTGTTGGATGTGGGCGTATTGTGTGAGAACTAACTCAAATTTGGCCAGTTTATATGTGTTAACTGTTGTTCTATTCCATCTTATATGACATAATTTTGGCCCGGCAAGGCCAGGTAGTTAGGGCGCTTTACTCGCAATCTGAGGGTCTCGGGTTCGAATCCCCGTCCCACCAAACATGCTCGCTCTTTCAGCCGTGGGGGCGTTATAAGTGACTTTCAATCCCACTATTCGTTTGTGAAAGTGTAGCCCAAGAGTTGGCGGTGGGTGGTGAGGATTATGTTGCCTTCCCTCAAGTATTTCACTGCTAAATTAGGGACGGCTAGCGCAGACAGCTTTGCACGAAATTCAAACCAAACTTGACACAATTTTAGAAGTCCTTGGTGTTGTATTTAGATGTAAAATAAATTATAAATTTTTTAACTAAGTTTTGGGATTCGACGTAAATTAAGTACGAAAAACTTTAGGTACAAATATCTTCAATTGTATACATTATTGTATTAAATATATTATTCATATTTAAGTTGAGACCCTTACAATTTATAGAAAGATTTGATAAAATATTGCCGACGTTATGAAAGTATGGTATTAATCTACTAATAAAAATACGTTTCATTATCTATTTCAACTTTTAGCCATAGATATGTTTATTTTATCATAGGCCAGTCCTTTTAATTAAAAGGTTATTCTATCAATTACAGTACTTACGAGAACCCGGATTAGTGTTTGTTTATGTTACAATTACCTTTTGATTAATAAGACTAACATAATAAAATATAGACAAAAACTATTTGAAACTATACACACACAACACGAGAGCAAACACAAGGCTTAGTTTTTAAATCTATGTAAAAACTACATACACAGCAAGAGAACAAACACAAAGCTTAGTTCTAAAAACTAAGTAAATTACATACACAGACCTTGAAAACAAATATAAAACTTACTTTTGAAAACTATGTAAAACTACATACACAGCACAGGAAGAAACACAAAGGCTAGTTTTAAACTATGTAAAATTACAGTCGTATTGAAATAACTAACACATTATTAAATACTGAAATAATCACCGTCAAACGGTACCTATTGTGTTATTGCACTGAAATGACTAACACGTTAGAAAATAACATGAAAAGCATACCATATTATATATATATATATATATATATATATATATTGAAATTACTAATACGGTAGAAAATACTAACATAATGACGTAAAAAGCATGCCTGTACTATAGTAGTAGTTCTGTCAGCGGTAAACTTTCGGACATATAATGTGGGGTTCGATTCCCCATGGTAAAGAGAGCGCAGAAAGCTCATTATGTAGCATTGTGGGTTTTAGCTATACCCACGTCGGGAAAGTGAAACTCGGTTTTTAGCATTGTATGTTCCGATACTCACCACTGACGCGTAAGACGTATTATAAATAAACACAGAAATCAAAATAAAAAACATGATACTGCCTTATGTTGGCAGCTGTCTCGCTTACCAGCATTATATCACCTAGTTTAAGAAATTGCTGTTATTTTGATTTAGTAGCATAAACTACCACCATTTTACTGCGGAATTTAAATCCCCCCCCCTCATGATTTACAGAGACCCTAATGTACTTATCAAGCTCCAGTTATTTCTGCCATAACCAAAAACAAATTCCGTTAAGACACTCGCCCAAGTTACCTGAACACATGTGGCACATATGGTCCCGCAAGCTTGTGAGTGTGGGTATGAACACAGTTTAAAACATTGCATCCTCGGAATACAGAGGAGGGGGATGGTAACACAAATTCCGATGTCAGATTTGGAATCAGCGACACTGAGAATTTACTCAGGTTCCCATTATTTCTGGTGACCTTCCAGTCGTATTTTAACTCCCTTGATATCCCCTTGGTAGAGAGGCTAATCCATATAAGTAAGGACACCACCCTGCCAAGCTTTCTCCTCCTAGCACTAAAATGTGGGAGGAGTTCGCAGACAAATAAATATATTCAGTCACACAGCATGTATCAATATACGATAAGAATTATTGTATTCAACTCTTATTTTATTGCACTCATTCGTATGTAACAGTCTGTTTATCACTTTGGTAATCTGCTTGAAGATTTGTAAAAAACAAAACAACAACAACTAAGGTACTGTCAGCAGTGAAGGAAGCCCGTTCATCTAATCCACTCATCATCAGACGCTCTTCATGTTCAACTTCCTCCATGGTGGTAAAGCCATGTTTAAAACGGTGATAAATAACTGGACAGGTATGTAGGCTAACTGGAACAAAGCATGTACTTTTACAGGATGGCTGAACATGGGTAGCTGATGTGACTTCGCTATTTACGTGCTTCTAGTGATGGTAAGAGCACCGAACAGCTGGTACTTGAGATGACTTAGTTCCTTCTCTTGTTTACTTTTGCTACTAACTTTCATTATGCAGTATGAAGCAGTACTGGACTGTCTACATCTTTAGGTGTGGATTTCAGTACGTTGATTTTCTGTGTCTATTGACAACTTACTTTATAGCAGACATCTTCACACATAACTTTCTTTGACGTAGCTTACAAGAAGATGTGCATGAACATCTTTATAGTTTCTTTCAGACACAAGTATGTATGTATACAACCAGAAGATATCTGGCATAATTCAAGTGGTTCAATGTGAGACACTATGATATAAGTATAGAAGCATGTTCACTTCACAGGAAGATTATTTGAGCACAGAAAATAAATTATCAGCAATTTCAATAAATAGAATCCAGAAACTGAAAAATCTCCATTACTGTTCTCCAGTTTCTTCATACACATACTCAAGAGGTTTATTTAGGGTTATTGATTGGGGTTTTCTCACATATATCTTCGATAAGTTCATGCACATGGGGCAAGTATTCTCTCTCTCACAGCCTAATCACTCTGAAGTTCCTAAGTTGTTCTTTTCTTTTCACAAGGAACCAGTGTATGGTATGTTATTGAGAGATCTGTGGCCAATGCGTTGTTGATAGAAAGGTAGCTAAACTGACACTGAGTGACTAGTATGTCTGAATGGCTGAGCGTTTTTAGGCCAATCCAGCTGCTGACATTCTGGTTGTCTGCGTCCACCTGCTATATTACCATCCAGATCATGTTTCCCTCCATACTGTCCACTTCTTTCTCATATCCACTTGTCATCAGCTTCTGCACTTGTTTTCTTACTCTC
The DNA here is from genome assembly GCF_000517525.1 of Limulus polyphemus. Classification (NCBI taxonomy): domain Eukaryota; kingdom Metazoa; phylum Arthropoda; class Merostomata; order Xiphosura; family Limulidae; genus Limulus; species Limulus polyphemus. Next base: position 341,963 of record NW_013666008.1, on the reverse strand, counting down.
TGTTTAGCATACTTCCTCTGTGGGATCGATAATTCTTGTTTTTCTCAGAATTTTAGCTGTTGATGTTTTCTATGTGTAGACAAAACGTTCTTTGTTGTACTCTTTTTCCATTGGTTCGATGTGTAGTTTCTTCTCCTATAAGTGTCTTCTCTACTGCTTCAATGTTTTTCAGTGTTGTCCTATGTGAGCATAGTAAATACTTGGATTGGACAATTGAGATCAACTTTACTGATGCAGCAGTTAGGTTTTGTAAACATATGACTGTTGACCTCTACTAGATGCGACTAGGAGATAACGTGATCCAATTTGTTCATTGTCTTCACTAGTTTCACGTTGCAATTAAGGGCATTAACAACACATAAAAGCAGATTATGCTTGTGCATTCACCTTTTTGTGTTTCACAAGTTACTGCATATAGTAGATATTGACATTCAACTCTTTATGTTTGTATTACATTCTATGACTCACCTATGAGAAGGATCTGCTACAGCTGTAGATGTAATCTAATGGAATTGATATTCTTGTTCACAGTTAGTTATCAATTGAATGTGGTATAAGCGGTGCTATAAATATTTTTTACAAGTCTGTTGCATTGGACCACAAGATCTTCAATTCCTCCTTTAGATGTCTGTTATCTTTGACCAGAACATTTTTTTATTAGACTGTTGAAAAATACAATAATTTCCTCCTGGCCATCAGGAACAAATTCCATTAAATTTCCAAGTCAAATATCGTGTACTTAAATGATTGTATTCTGTGATATAACTGATGTGTGAAATCAATTAGTTTGACCGCCTGTGAATCATCGAACATGTCATTTCGTATCAGTGTCTAACAATACATAGACTTACTTCTCAGTCCCATGTTCCGTCTCTTTATTTCCTCTGGTTATGTTGTCTTCCTTTTTCATGATTGGTCTAATGCACTTTCGACACAAACACGATGGTACTAAGTCTCCACGGAACGAAGACTCTAGATACAATGGCTAATATTCACTCACCCTTCTTCTCTGACACATTTCTTCTCAATTTTGTATTTGAACTAAGCTCTATGCATAAAACTGATGGTTTTCATGAATTACTGCTCTTCACATACTTACTAATCTTGTCACAAAAGATGCACTTAGATTCTTACTTAGATTCAAGTTACTAACCATGACAACGATTGATATCCGATTGCTACGACCCTATCGTATTAACAGTACTTAGTTGCTAGGTTTTCCTTTTTTAAAGTTACTCATAATAAAGAACAAATTATTGTTTACCATATGGATTCGTTATCTACAAAACAACGTCATCCAATGAATATCGAGCGTTGATAGTATCTTATATTTTACAGGTTCTTTGAAAGATCTGATACTAAATGAAAGACAAAGATAACCACACCATTTTCACACATCATTTATTCGACGTTTTACTGGCTCTGATACGAGTGTTTCTTGTCCCCTTTTGTATAACCGATAGTTCTTTCTTTAATATGAAAAATCTGTAAAATGTTTCTCAATTTTGCGAGATCAAAGATACTGAGACGTTGAAATATCAATACTTATCAAATTTCTTTGTTATTAATGGACAACAATTACAGAACTCAAACCAGTTACGCTGGAAATTCCATTGAGTGGGTTAGTTAAGCTCTCAAATATTACAAACATATCCATATGTCATGCAGTATTTGATATTTGAATCAGAACAGATAGGTAGCAGACTCTTAATAAATTACTGTTACTAGCTTAGTGTGTAATTTACATGGAATTGTGTTTGACTAAATTTATAGTGTGAACACCTCTGATTAAGTTTCTGTATAAAATTAATGAACCAAGAAACTGTTCGTTTTTTTGTAGCTAAAAATAGCTTAAATATAATAATTTTATGTTCGCAAGTTTGACGTCATACATTTATCATTATATACGCTTATAGTTTAATGGAGAAAAAGGTGTTCAATGGTAAGCTAAGAGCGGGCGTGTGGCCAGGATTAACATTTCAGTGGCTAAGGTATTTCTTTGATGCTTTTATGGATACACTTGCAACATCAGGAACTGAGAAGGCGAACCTCTTCTATAATACTATCTCTAAAGTTCCGTGTGCGTAGAGGTGAAATGGCTCTTTAATGCTCAACAAGCAGCTGGCATTTTACACGCCAAGGTTAAGTGAGTAAACGCGTATATTTCACGTGTAATGTATTAGATAGTACAATGTTTTAGTATTTATGTATTCAGAAATATCTTGCAGAGATAATTCTCTGTTTAGTTTTTATGCATAATGCTAAAAGTCAAAACAATATCAATGTTTTATCCTAAAGTGGTTTTTAACCCTAAATTGGATGCTCATGTTTCAATCAAAAATATTACAACTAAGTTAATGAAAAGTTTCTTGTTATATGTATGGCGTCTGTAATAATAATGCACAGCATTAGGAAACGTTGTTTTCTTGATGTTAACAAAAGAACTTAGAAGGTACATGTTGTGTTCGTGACCTTATATCTAGTAATTCATGTTGTATGTTTGTGAATTTCTATGTCCACGACCTCCTCCCACAGTTTTGAACCTAGCGTGACCAAACTTGAGAGGCGGACTACAGGTGGCCAGGGGGATGTTCTTATCAATATGGGGTGGCCCCCTACCAAGGGGTTAAAATGCGTCCAAACGGTCACTCAGGTATGGTGGGGTCTAAAAATGAGTTTTCAGGGTCGTTAAACTTGAATATGGCTTCGGATTTTGTGTTACTGGTGCCCCTCGAGATCTCGGAGGTGTCATGTTTGAAAATGTGTTCATACCCCATCTCACAAGCTGGAACCGAACGTGACACATGTGCTAACTTACCATGGGATGGTGTCCTAACGGGGTTTGTTTTTGGGTATGGACCCCTTCTAGGAGTAGTTATAAATGTAATTGGGGATGATAGAGAAGATTAATAATGGTTGGAGACGGCTTGAATGATGATGACAAAACCTTGTCGAAACGTTGTACATTTGCTGTTATGTTAAACTTATATTAAAGTTTTTCTTCATTACCCATTCAAGCCGTCTCTAACCATTATTAGTCTCAAAGTGGGTTCCTTATCATCGACATAGAGAAGATTGATCGGTACATTGAGGCCTCTGTGGATCATGAGGGGGTCTCTTGAACCTTACAGTGGCGAGTAGGTATTTTATGCTAGTGTCTATAACACTTACAAATAATTGGAAATTTATCTGTTCAATTCGTGATGTATATTGTACAACCAAAGAGTTGGGAGAAACCTGTTATGTCCTGATGTTTATAATACGTGCTAATTACAAAACAAATAGGCATATTTATATAGCGTTTATCGAAATAAAACTTTGTGGACATTATATAACATTACGTATTAAAAAAAGTACTGCCAATGGTGGGTTGTGTATTAGATATTGACCATGTAGAATAAAACAAATTAAAATAATAACGTTGAAATTCATAATGGCCTAACTCTTATCCTGTTTACTGTCCAGGACAACGTTTCGTTCTCTGTTCTGAGATCTTCTTCAGGTCACTTGGGCTCAGTTAAACTCTAGAAAATCAAAATGTATCAACAAAATGTATTAACCACCTGAGACGAAGGCCTTACAATAATAGACATAAGGTAATATATCAACCACATGAGATGAAGGCCTTACAATAACAGACATATGGTAAAATATCAACCACCTGAGACGAAGGCCTTACAATAATAGACATACGGTCATGCACTATCTCTAAAAAACACACAGACACGCATATTTTGTTCTGAGCAAACCTACACCATCACGTGTAGGAAAGGGAAAGTGAACATCTTGATGACCTCCCTAGTCTTGCGAAGCAGCTGCCATGACCACGTAGATGACACAGTAATGACCTAAAAAAAAGGTCTCAGCATAGACACTAAAACGTCATCCCATTCAAGGAACAAGGTAAGGGGCAGAACATTACTAAGCGTAACATTACAATATTAGTGAAAGTTTGTTTGTTTGGAATTAAGCACAAAGCTACACAACGGGCTATCTGTGCTCTGCCCACCATGGGTATCGAAACCCGGTTTCTAGCGTTGTAAGTCCGCACACATACCGCTGTGCCACTAGGGGCGTTAGTGAAAGAGGATAAAACAACTAACTTAGATAACGTGATCAATCAAGACTACATTATTATGCAAGATTTTACAATATTTCATGCTTAATCATAATGGCAGGTGTGAAGAAGAATGGAAAATTACAGAATCATTATTTCATGGTAAAACAGTATTACATGATTAAACAATACTTTAGGATTAAACAAGTTGACAGGAATGAATATAAATACTAAATTAAACAATTTACAGAATTAAACCCTCATCAAGGAGGTTAAAAAGCTTTCCAAACGTCTTCTCAATGAATTCATCTGATGGTGCTATTCTAAAACAGCTGACTGATGATGCACAGGAACAAAAACGTTATTTGTTTGTTGTTAAGCACAAAGCTACACAATGGGATATCTATGATCTACCGATCGCAGGTATAGAAACTTGATTTTTAGCATCATAAGCTCTCAGACTTTCTTCTGATTATCAGAGTGCAGAAATGGAAGTCCAAAGGAAGGTCAAATAAAATTTGTATAGATATAAAATACAGCACGTTAGAAGAGCTACTTGTTCTATTTAACCCCGCAATTACGATGGGGTCCTGACCCCCAGTGGCCTCGAGGTAGAGGAGTGCAAGGGGTAACACTCCCCTAATCAAATTGACCACTTGGTAAAATTTGGATTTATAGGTATTTAAAAAAAATACAACAAGAATCGAGAAGCAAGTTTTAAATTTCACTGGATAATTCAACATTTGGTTTACTCGGTTTAGTACCTTTGTGTTCTACAGAAAACTAGTTAGGGTGTCTCCATTGAGTTTAGTATGATAACCAACACAATATAATAGCTTTTATTTTCGATGTGGGCATATAGTGTGAGAACCAACTCAAGTTTTGTCAGTTTATAAATGTTAACTGTTGAATATTAATCACTCAAACGTCTTATTACATCATATCTGACGTAATTTTAGATGTACTTGGTGTTGTATCTAGATGTGAAAAAAATTTAAAATTTTTCATTGAATTTTGGGGTTTCACTATATTAAGGGCAATATATTTAAATACAAAGATCTTTAATTACATTCATTTTATTAAGTCCTTTCTTCATATTTAAAATATGAATCACGAGAAATTGAACTCCAGATTCTAGCACTGTATGTCCGAATCTTTATCGCTGACCCACAGTGGATCTTATAAATAAATAAAGAAATCAAAATATTAGCACTCCATTTTGTGGATTAAAGGCTACAATGTACTGGTCAAGCTCCTCCATTATCACAATTATTTCTATAGTTACCCCAAGGGAGGATTCCATAACCAAAATCAAACCCCGTTAGGACACCAACTTATAGAACCTGAGCACATATGGCACATTTAGTCCGGCAAACTTGCGAAAGGGGGCTATAAACATAGTTTCAAACATTGTATCCCTGGAATACAGAGGAAGGGGCTAGTAACACAAAATCCAATGCCAGATTCGACCTTAGCGACACTTACAACTACTCAGCTCGCTATGAAGTCTGGTGAAAGTTCCAGGTGTGTTTTAGCCCCTTTTGGTATATTCTTGGTAGGAAGGCTCAACAATATAGATAGGGACGCTACACTAGCCACATCGATCCGTTCACAAGTTTGGTCCTGCTAGCTCTAAAACTGTAGTAGGAATTCCCAGACAAATTCACAATCACATAGAATGTATTCATATTGGATAACAACTGCGTGACCCAATTCTTATTTTATTACACTCTTTCAGTTTGCTTATGTTTATATGTGACAGTTTATTTATCCTATACTCGCACTTTGGTAAGCTGCATCAGCAAAAAAGGTATCTTAGTACTGTCGACAGTGCAGATGCATGTTCATCTAAACCAGTCATTTACCAGATGCTTTTCATATTCAACTTCCTTCATGGCGGTAAAACCGTGTTCAAAGAGGTGAAAAATAACTGGACAGGTTTGTAGGTTGAACATGGGTAAATGATGTGACTCCGCCTCTCATGGCACAAAATAGCAGAAATGTAAAGCTATTTACGTGCTTCTAGTGATGGCAAAAACACCGAACAGCTGGTAGTTGATATGGCTTAGTTCCTTCTCTTGTTTACTTTTGCTACTAAATTTCTCTTCAAGGTTCTGGAATATCTGCTGGAAGTATAAGTTGGATTTTAAGAGCTTGAATGTATACACTTTTAAATCTCCTGTCACAAATAAGTTTAAAATATCACAAGCCTGTGAAGACATAAAAAGCAAGCAATGCTTCCTATGCCAGACATCCATGGTTTTGGACAACTGTCTTTATTCTGATATACGCTGTATTGGTGTCAATTCAAATATTTTAGAAGACAGGTGTTATTATTTCACTGGCGGCTGAGGCCGAACAGTGTGCTGTGAGATTCGTATCTGAAAGCTTATCATCGCAGCCTTTTACTCCAATTTTGTTGCATGTGCAGTATGAAGCAGTACTGGCCTGTCTACATCTTTAGGTATGGATTTCAGTACATTGATTTTCTGCGTATGTTGACAACGTACTTTTTAGCAGATATCTTCACACGTGACAACTTTCTTTAACGTATCTTACTCTTCTTTAATGGTTTACTTTATTTATTAACTATGAACATGATAACTGATATAACCAGATTTTATTTGGCTTGTTAACAAGTATTTATCCCCGTCCCACCAAACATGCTCCCCCTTTCAGCCGTGAGGGCGTTACACTGTGACGGTCAATCCCACTATTCGTTGGTGAAATAGTAGCCCAAGAGTTGGCGGTGGGAGGTGATGACTAGCTGCCTTCCCTCTTGTCTGACACTGCTAAATTAGGAACGGCTAGAGCAGATTGCCCTCGTGTAGCTCTGCGCGAAATTTAAAAACAAAACAATCAAACAAACAAAAAACAAGTATTTTCTTTACTGATGTACGAAGAATATCAATTTACAAAAAAAAAGAAATCAAGATTTTAGTGTAAAACAAGTTTAAAAGATTCATTTATACTTTAGGTTTAAGCAAGTTGACAAGACTTTGAACAGTTTGCAGAATTAAACCCTAATCGAGGAGATTAAAAAGGTTTTCAAACGTTATCTCAGTGACTTCAACTGATGATGTTATTCTAACAACAGTTGATTAATGATGCACAGGAATAAAATTTTTGCTTGTATGCTGTTAAGAGCAAAAATACATAACGGTCTATCTGTGCTTTACCAATCGCGGGTATCGAAATTTGATTTTTAGCGTTATAGGGCAATGAAGGAGTGAAACGCTCTCCTAATTAGATTGGCCATTTGGTCAAATTTGAAGACAATTTTAAATTTCACTGAATAATGCAACATGTAGTTTACTCGGTTCACCTGAATCCAAAACTATTATTTTGTATCAAGAAACTTCACTTTGCATTATTATGTACGCTGCTTTTAAACTTCAATTTTATTTTTTCCGAATGGTTCAACTTTATCGAGTTCAAAGACATTCAGTAATGAGAAATTTCGCATTGGATTGTTATTTATCATTTCATTTTCATTGTTTTTATTTCAAATAGCAACTAAAACTTTATCAAAGTTCTTTTATTATTTGCTTTAACTTTTGCCGAAGGCATTTAGTAAAAAGAAACTTTCTACCTCCTTTTTATCTATCGTTTTCATTTTTAGCTGCGTCATATCGGCTCAAAGAACGGCTCTGAGTTTGTTTTTTCAAGTGCAAACATTTTGCTCATAGCTCCGTCATCGCGCTTCCCATTTGAGATCTAATTACAGTTTTGGACTCAGAAGGTCAAACCCTTTCGATTGATGTATTTGACCATGCCCAGGGTCTCATAGAGTAATTTACTTTAATCCTGCATTTAATAAGATGAAGCTAGTGAAAACAAGACTCCGATGGACTATGACGGACGACAGACTGGACTACTTGTTAATCATGGCTTGCGAACAGGACATCACTGCCATTACTGACCGAGTGATGTTTGAAATAGATGAGTTCGAGCTAAGAAGAGATGTGTAACCATCTAGGTGACTGTACATATTAGATTGCATGAAACGTACATTTCTAGATTGATTCTCGCGTATTTAATAGAGTAAAGTCCAAGAATGAAAAGGTTGCAAGTATAACTTAATAAAGATTGAAAGTCATGAGACCTGGATATCTGTTTCGATTTGTATACATGTCATGATATAAAAAGATTTTTTGGTTTAAATAGCTTCCCATCATGTTCTATAATTTCTGGAATGCCACCTGGTGTGGTTGTTCCCACTTCATCTTGTTAGGTAAGCCTTTCTTGGTCAGGTCAGTCAATTGTGCAGTAGGCCCAGCAAAAGAAGCTTCCACATTTATGCTTGAAATCATATATACTTAAATCTTAATTTTTTTTGCGATTTTGAGAGAAATAAACAGTACACAGCGTGGTCACAAGTAAATAG
>NW_013666008.1:328479-332540 GCF_000517525.1 Limulus polyphemus | reverse complement strand
GGGCTTATCCCACCAACTTTGGCCGCTTCTGCAGTCGTTAATCTGGGATCCATTTTGATGCTCCAGGATGGACCAGGACGACCCGGACGCTGTTCAGTTGTTTCCTTGCCGTGTTTCCTGAACTGCACGATGATTCTGTTTGCCGTTGACTTATTTTCCACCATCTGCTTGACCAACTATCCTTCCTCTAACAAAATCTGACAATTCGAGAGAACCTTGAGTTCTAGGCATATTGTAGCACAAGGTAATTAGTTTTCATTTTAATTTAAAGTTAGTTAGCATAAATCAGTTAAATGACGAAAAATTAGGTGCCTATTTACTTGTGACCACTCAGTGTATAGTTAACTCTTTTCTTCAATCATTATGTCATCAGATTATAATTTTAAAATAATTTCATTTTTTAGACACCAGATTGCATTACTTCCTCAAATACTACAATAATTCAAACGTCTCTATAAAACCAGCTTCGTTCTATTAGTTATATATTACTTTACAATTCAGGCTTCACTGGTAAAAGAAATAACATACATACATTTCTAAAATGAGACATATGAAAAACGTAATAAAACATGCTATTTCGCGCTCTTTTTTTCAAGCAATATAACGTAACCCAATATATGTAAATATATTAAAACTCAAAGTCTTTGAGTAGGATTGAATAAGCCATGAATGAAATGCTATAATTTTTAATACACCAAGAAAGTGTTCAGGCAATATGTAGATTAACTAACTCTAGTAAAAAAGTTATATTGTCCTTTAGGTTTTATTCTGAATTATTTAATGGGTTTATTTATGTGTTTGTATGGGTATATATTAAGTATTTTCCCAAGTGAAATATAAAAATAAATACACGTGCTTTAACAAATCTCATGTAAACATAGGTTCACTGTGGTAACTTTAAGACATCTAAAAACAACAGCTATAATTTGTATTTCAGTATAGAATTAAAGAAGCCAACATTCGCGGGCGAATGCAACTTGCTCACTCCACACAATTCCAACAATTGTTACATCACAAAAACCGTTTTAAGCATAGGAAAATCGAAAATTGTTTATATTACATTACTGTTTTGGACCTCTAAGAATATAACTTTGTACCAAATCCCATGTAAGTTGGTTGACAATACACATGAATAGTTCACGAAAATCCTAAGTTTAGCTTTCCTCACTGATAAACTGAGTAAAAGACAAAAATTCCAAAATTATATATATCCCTGTTTATGACGGTAGAAAACTATCTTTGTACCAAAGCTCATGTAAATTGGTCAAAATACTACTGAGTAGTTGACAAAAAAAAACAAAATTACACTTTTTTATGAGCTCTGATCCCCCTAAAAAAAGGCTCAATATGGGCAAATCCAATTTTATTGTATGTCAATGTGTTGGTGCATGAAAATTTATATTTGTGACAATTTTCATTTTCAATGCTGTAAATATGACCGCACAGGAACACAAAATATATATTTTTGGGTTGTTTGACTCCATAAAATCATTAAAAAAGGCCTAAATAAAAATAAATGAAAAAGGTGTTTCGGGCGTATTGGAGCAAAGTATAATTTTAAATAAAATAATAAGACGAAAATCAACGTTTTTTACTTGCACAATCATTTATTTGTAAAGATTAAAAAATTAAAAATATGTAAGTTAAAAGAAGCTTGAAACTCTACATGTTTCGGTGTAAATAAGTCCACGTAAATGTTAATTAAATATATAAACTCATATATTTAAACTTTTAATTTTACACTTGGCCTAGTAGTTAGCGTACCGGCCTGTGTATCCGAGGGTCTATGGTTTATGTCCCGTTGCAGCAATAAATACGCTTCGTATATGCGTTGTAAGAGTGACAGTGAAATCCCATTATTTGATTCAAGTAACGCAAAAGTTGGCGGTAGATGCTGTTGACCAAATGCCTTTCTGTAGCCTTATCAGTTTAGAATTAGGGCTGGCTAACGTGTAGCTTCGCGTGAATATCCGAAAGAAACAAAGAAGAATTTTACACTTTAAATATCTTTTCTCTTAAAAAATTCAATAAAGGTTATTTTAATTTGATAAACTAGCTGGTATTTTAAACTTGAATGTCATCTTAGGCGTGACATATGGAGCTAAGCTGACAAGACATAGACCTCTATGCAGCAGAATAGCCAGATTGTCTGTCACATTTATAGCACCTTCCCCCACAGCTGAAAGTGGAATTCGTGTTCACTATAATATAGTTTTTACAATCTAAGACCTTACAGCCTGCCACATTAACCACTAGGTCATACCCTGCCAATTTTATAAAGACATTTACGAAATATAAATCTCGAGAGTTCAGATTTGATACTAATGAACCAACCAACAACACAACATCACACTATAATTCATTATTTATCCCTGAAATCAATTAAAAAATAATTAACACTTGGACAAAATCTGCCATTATGATATGTTGACTTCAAATTCACTCAGAAACTCCCGATAATAAACTGAAATCCTTACTAAGTAAGAATTATTTATAATCACACAATACTGATTTCATTATATGAAATAATGTATAATAACTGCCAGAACTCTACGTCGGAGAAACTGGAAACCATGTTCATTGAACGTAATTAAAATCCGTAATATATCTATTAAAACAAGATAAATGTAAACAAAGAGCCAAACGTCAACAAACACAAAAGCAAAGAAGCTACCTTAATTGAACAAATCAACCACACTTTAAACCAGCATTATGAGGTGCCAAGATACCTTTATTAAGCTGTTAAGCAATCTTCAGTTATGTGACCTTTTTGTTTAATACTTCGTGTATATATATATATATATTCCCATGCCTAAGCAAAATATTTGTACCTGATGATGACAAAACTGTGTTAAACTTGTAATAAAATTCTATTCATTACCCATTCAACCATCTCCAAACTACCATGAGGATGTTAGACATATTGAAAGGCTGATGATAAAATATATATACTAAAACAATGATTACTTTACACATTATATTTATATGGGATTGTTTCAGAGCCAGATCAATGAACATTTCTCGAATGCATAAACATTTTATATCACAATAAAAACAAAAAACACTGAAAAAATAAACTCAAGGCTCTGATGGACTTAAAGAAAAGAAATAAGGTAAAATATTTTACATTAGTATGGCATTACATTATAATTATCATAAGCTTCACATTTTAACTGTGTCAATCGTCGCAGGCTCCACTGTCACGTTGTATACCGTTGCTTTGCATTAAATTATAAGTATAATCCATTCAGATGTGAGTTTCCCACTCAGCTGATCACAATAAAAACATAGTGAGTTACACGATGTGCTTGTCAAGTTTTCCAGGATTCTGCTTTCGTCGAGATGAAACTAAATAAAAACAGATAACTGTCGAGTATAAATAACCACAGAGTCTGTTATAAATAGACTAAATCAATATACCGACATACCGATATTCAAAAATGTGTACCAATTTTTATTGCGTTACTTGAAGTGAAAAAAGACTGAGAACAGAGATGCCCGTTGCCTCCGAAAGATGCACAATTTTTTCTTCTTATGCCAAGCCGAGCGGGTTATTTTCATTATTTACTTTGGCGTTATAACAACATCAGCAGAGGAACTTGTTTGTATCTGTCTTCGGCAGTTTTCTAGAACGAGCGGTCTAGACAGACTTGACATAATAAGAAAGTAGTTGTTTAAAAACAAATGATTAGAAACGCCGCCTCGTGCCTTGCAAACATTTCTTTTTGTTTTTTTAGCCATATCAACATGGATCTGCGAACCAAATGACTAACTTCTCCTTTTAGTGTTTTATAGGATAATTTTCAATTATCTATTTTTAGTCAAATTCAACAGGCAAAGGAGTATAATTTATGTATATATTAACTTCCAAAGATTAAATTGTCACTCAAAAATCCACAACGTACAATACATTATTTTTTCTAGGGCATATATATATATATATATATATATATATATATATACTTCTCTATTCGTTGTTCGTTCCCTTCCCTCCTACTTATTCTACGTTCTTACTTTACTTACTTTACGTTATAGTTAGTAGTACTAATACTACTTTTGTA
>NW_013666008.1:312010-328458 GCF_000517525.1 Limulus polyphemus | reverse complement strand
ATATATATATATATATATATATATATAGTGTCATTCTCATTCTGTTGTCCTTCCCTCCATTATTCTATGTCTTTTACATTTACTGAATTTAGAGTGTAATACATTTTGCAGTGAATTCGAATACGTTTCCATATTCAGCTTGCAAAGAAAATAACACTGAAAAATCAGAGCTACTGCACGTAGCCTGAGGTTGGCTGTTTTTTTTAAGAATCTTGCTCGACAGCACATAATATACAAGAGAGGTAGTTGGAATCCTTTAAGCTAGTTTAACGACGAATTTTGTACAAAATTTAGGTTTGAGGTTTAGTTTAAAACATTGGTTAGTACAATTGAAATAGTAAAGATTTGTTAAGACCATCACATGATTTTCAATGTAAGTCAATGAAAAAATTTAAATAAAATTATAAGTTAGGTTGAAATGAAGGTGCGTTAAGGCTATGACATGATTTTTCAATGTAAAGCAGTGAGAAAATGTAAACTACTTGTCAATAGAGATGATGTATAGATGCGCTAAGATAATAACATGATTTCTGATGGAAATTGGTGAGAAAGCTCATAAATATAAGCTCCCCAGTGGCACTGCGGTATGTCTGCGGACTTACAACGCTAGAAACCGGGTTTCGATACCCTTGGTGGGCAGAGCACAGATAGCCCATTGTGTAGCTTTGTGCTTAACAAACAACAAACAAACAAATCAGAATATAGCGAATAGGATGCACATGTCTGTCATGTATAAAATAAAGGTAGTATAACATTCAAGTTCTCAACATTTATCAAAAACGTAGGCTGTCTAAATACTTTCGTGCGTAATTTTTTTCGATATATTTGCTGGAAAGAAAACAGTTGGCTCAATAATAATATTATTTCTTGTAATATATACCAAACAAAAACTATTTTTCGCGAACTTGATAAAGGTAAATTAAGTTTTCATTTTATATTTAGTGCGTAGAAATACCTTTGCGTCTTAACTACTGAAGGAAAATGTGTATTCAATTACTTAAAGGCATTACATATAGTATTTATATGCGATATTGTTCTATAATTGTTTTATCACCTGTATGTAACGTTTAGCCGAAGAACATGTGTCATTTCACTTCTTGACACCAGGGAAGAAACGTTTTTATTAAAGGTTTTTAAATCTAGATATTCTTAGTTGCACATGATGTATGTTTTTATTTTTCACCAAAATGCTATTTATTGTTATTTATATTACTATACACGTCATCTAAAAAGATGAGAAACCAACAGTTTTATGGATTGTCCTGATGACACTACCCCCAATGAAATACTTTAAGGTCTAGTTTATAAAAGAATCGTACGCAAGTTGTTTTCAGTTGTTTCGAAAGAACTGGAATTTTTAACCTAAACGACAACTTATGCGATACCAGGTGGAAATGGCCTGGTCAGAGATCGCTTAGTTCCCTCTCGAAAAAACTATAAATTCTATCATGAATAAGACTGTTCAACAACTACTCTATCCAGGTCACTGAACTATGACGTCTCAAACTACTAGTAACGATATCTCTATCATATAAAATCTCACATTCATGAATCTTGAAGAAGAAATTAAACGCCATAATCAACAAAGTTTACCCACAAATTCGTCTTCAATATGGTGTTTAAACCTCTATTAAGAAATCAAAATGTTTTCGGTTTTAAAGATCGAATCCAGTTCTCGTAGTAGTAATGTGTCGTTTATGAATTATGTTGCTCAACGTGTGAGAGCGCCTACATCGGCTCGACCGTCAGAAGATTGGGGGAGTCGTTTAAAAGAACACTAATCGTTGGTTCAAGGACAGCTTCAAGCACTGTCCAACACGTACTATGCGAATGTGATGTCATCCCATCCCCAATATGTTCAAAATTAATCCACAGAGCATGAAGCCAAATTTTTCTACAGGTGTTGGAGACTCTTCTGTTTCTTCAAATGAAGCTGAGAGTAAACAATCAGAAAAGCGCTACTGAATGTTTATTCACAATTTAGAAAATTCAATCTCATTTAAACTTTCATATTCTACTACTGCGTAAATTTAAACAATAGTTTTTCTTTTAATATTCCGTTTCTCCTACACAAAGTTTTCTTTACACAAGAATAACTTCAAACTCTTTAAGAACTAACCAACAACATTTACTTACCAACGTTTGGTTTGGAATAGATCGTCCTTTCGACCCATTGTTCCCAAAACCAATTATAACAGAAAGTATATTATTATATTTATAGTCACATCATTATTGATCCATTTCTGAACAGGCCTTTAAAGCATGTGTCGCAAATTGTCGATTTCAGATTAAACAAAACAACATTGTTCAAAATGCATTCACTTAGACATTGCCTAGAATATTAAAAAAACTGTAATATAAAATAAAGAAGTGTTGTATAGATTACCTTAAATGTTTTGTGTTGTAAAGAAATGATTCGCGCTTACAGATTTTGAGCGAAGCTTGGAAGTTTTCTCTAAAGCATACGTCACAACCAAGGCTACGTCACAAGTGTTGCATTATTTATGACGCTTGTCTCGTGCGTAAATTTTTATCGTCAAGGTAGTTGCATATTCTACCAGAGCTTTGTCGACATTCAAATTCCACCTACTTCTGACGTTTTAAGCTATATCACTTGTACAGAAAAACTGAAAGACATTTTAATAAATTTACAACATTTAATATTTCACTGGCTTTTAAGCCGGTGATACAATGACGATTTTTGCATAATCAAAAAATTTTTAAAATCCAATAAAGTTATTCTTATATTCTGCTATTAATCTAATAACTTATACCACAGGAGTTAATCTTAATTATGAATAACAGACAACCTACAAAAAGATTCCACTGCCTTAAATGAACAGCTGGGTATTCTCATTGTTAGCAGTGTTTTCGGCCTTTATCCTAAGTACAACTGACAGGATTTGGTCTGCTTGGTGAATTACTAAAAAACTAAAACACGAAAATTCTTCTATTAATGTTTAATTATAGGTTTGACCTAAGGTGGTTTAAATGAAATAAGTTTATTTCTCTACCGCAGTATAAGGTGAATATGATAGTTACAATGAATTTACATGCTTATAATAAGTGTAATGTATTAAATGTAAAAGTCACGAGATAGTTGATTTCTTGATTAAAATTCCGTTTTTTCTCTGCTCTAAAAGAAATCGATTTCAAATAATTATAGCATGTTTCATGTAGACGTCTTCTGTCTTTTTATTTTTTGTGAAAATGTTTCGCCCTGATACAGAATCATTGTCGGACGCGACGATGGACGCCGTTGGTTTACTATTTTTGGGGAAACATCACTTTTCACATTCCTTTCTATACTGTTAATGGTCTTGAATAGTAGGTGTGGGAAGTTTGAAACCTACTATTTCATCTCTGCGTTGGGTAACCCTATACAGTTCAATATATATTTTCTGTAAGGGTTTATCCTTGTACGGGACAAGCCCGAAACGTCGTCCCAAAACCGAATAAAAAGAGCAAGATAAATCTATATAAATACAACTGAAAGAAGAATATCCATAAAAGTTTCCTCGAGCACAAAACTTCAAGTTATTGTCAGAAGAAACTTCGAAATGAAAGCCCTTTGTGGAGAGTAAATCCTTTGACAGTAAAAAAGTAAAATTTAGTAGACCGGCCGTCTCTCAATATCAGTAAGGTTGTATTGTTCTTAAGTCATTTTAGTTTATGTTTTATTTTGTTTGTTTGTAATTAAGCACAAAGCTACACAATGGGCTATCAGTGCTCTGCCCACTACGGGTATCGAAACCCGGATTCTAGCGTTGTAAGTCCGCAGACATACCGCTGTGCCAATCGAGGGCATTATGTTTTATAACCTCCTTCCAAACGGTGTAAGTCCGGCTTTTTAGAATATTTCTGTTCTTAACAATTAAAATTATTTAAATAATCGGGCAATTGTACAACGATATAATAACATTCTAATGCTCGAGTTCGAATCCCGTCACCGATCACGCTCCCCGTTTTAGCCATGGGAGCGTTATAAGATGATGGCCAATTCCAAAATTCGTTGGTATAGAGTAGCCCAAGAGTTGGCGGTGGTTATTGTTTACTAGATGTTCCTCCTCTAGCCTCTAGTCTATCACTTCTAAGCTAGGGACGGCTAGCGTTGACAGCCCTCAAGTAGCTTTACGCGAATTTCAACAAAACAACAAGCCACTATCGATAAACAGAATAGAACTAGATATATAATGAAGTGGTTGATGGTTAGATATCAAATCATAACACTAACTTATTAAAACTTGAAGTAATTTGACATTCAGTAAGGAATAGTTTAAATGTTTGAGATTTATATAAGTTTTCATTGGTTTCTTACACTGCATAATGTTTTTTTTCTTCTAACAACTGCATTTTCTGGATCACTTTGTCTAGAATAGTCATTTAAAGTAAAATACTTGCTTATATGTATGTAACCTTTATATCTTCTATCTCTGTCTTTAACAGCATCTGAATAATTTATCTGTATTATAATCGTTACCAAAATGTCTTATTTTCAAAACTTCATAATACTTTGAAATTTAAATGTTTAGTGAGGAACCTACTGAACTAAATAATTAATTCAAAAATACAATAATATCAACTTTTACAGTTCTTATTTTAATGATTACAACGTTTCGACTAGTAGTATCGAATCATCAGCAGGTAAGAGTTACATTTACAAAGACAGTTGAATTTCACAGAACGTTACAGACTTGTGATGATGAGGTCACGTTTGAAAATGGCGTTAAATTAGTTTTTTTAGTCAAATAAGGCAGATAAAATATTAATACAAATAAAGGGAAAGAGTTTCCTGGATATTTATTTATTTAGTGTTGGTTTTAATGACTTTATCAGTAGTGCTTCAGTTGGTTTTCTTCTGTTGATGTATGGTTCTCTTCGGATGATTTCGACGTTGTTTTCAGTGATAACGTGTTTTGTTTCTTTGAGGTGTTCAAACACATGTGAGGGTCCTTGAAGACGTTTCTTAACTCTGAAGTTCATCTCTCTCTCTCGGTTCATCCTATATATATAAGTGTTTATGTGAGTTGCATTTGACTTTGTAGATGCTTCTGTTGTATATGATTTAAGTGAGGTAATTGTTAGGTTCTTGATACCTAGTTTTTATATGATTATTGTATTTATGTCGATCTTTTTTTTCTTCATGAGTCGTTTCCATAATAGGTTTTCGCAGATGTGTTTGACATAAGGAATTGTAGTGGTGATAAAGTTGTTCTCATCTTTAAAATTTGTACATTTTGTTTGTTTGACGTTTTTTTTTGCGTGTTTTCGGTGTATTGATGTTTTTAATTTCTGCCGGATAGTTGTTTTTTTTTTGGATGAAGATTTCATAAATTCTCTGTAGTTCATCGTCTAACTTGGTTACAGAGCATATATTAAACGCCATTTGCATCATACAATTCAAGGTTCCTTGTTGCTTTTCTATGAATTTTAGTCTCATTAAAATCAGAAATTGCCTACTATAAAAGTTGCTGTTATTGTATTTTTGAATTAATTACTCTGAACATTTCCTTTCTTTCAATACCGGATATTGTTTATAATAGAATATTGTTATTATAATTATATGTCAAGTTTATAAATGTTATTCTCTTTCTGTCTTGATCCATACACTCATGTAACCTACTATTTATTTAACAGAATATTAGTTTATTACATTAGTCTTCAGTTAAAAACATTGTTTATTATAATTCTTAAGTTTGTTTAACGCTATTACAGCTTCGTCAGGAGCTTGTTTGTTTGTTTGTTTTTAAATTTCGCGCAAAGCTACACGAGGGCTATCTGCGCTAGCCGTCCCTAATTTAGCAATGTAAGACTAGAGGAAAGGCAACTAGTCATTACCACCCACCGCCAACTCTTGGGCTACTCTTTTACCAACGAATAGTGGGATTGACCGTCACATTATAACTCCCCCACGGCTGAAAGGGCGAGCATGTTTGGTGTGACGGGGATTCGAACCCGCGACCCTTAGATTGCGAGTCGAGCGCCCTAACCACCTGGCCATGCCGGGCCTCCGTCAGGAGCTATCGATATCCTACCAGTTCACTAAATATTCGCGAAATATTGAGCTGATAAAGTTACATTCTGGAGATATTGGTCGTCATTTTATTTACGATTATTGTTAATTAAATATATATTTATATTCTTATCGTAAGGTGCTCTGATATTCTCGAAAAACCTCTTCGATAGCGGCGTGCGACATAGGAGGTGTGAGATAGAGATGTTATAATGTTTCTCATATTCGAAACTGGACAAAGGCCAGTAAAATAAATTTAGTTTTACTAAGAATTATAATCAGTCTTATTGTGATTCAATGGCACACAAACAATTGATCTATATGTCATAAGGCGTTATATGCATAATACTGTTTTCCTCGTCTAATCTCAATCTATGCACTCATTCAGCTGATCATTTTCTAAATGTTGTTAAACCGTATACTGTAATGTCCTTGATAAAGGTGTAAGCGGAAACGTTGGATAGTAAATAATATTATTCTACCTTGAATTACTGGTCATCTTTTCGCACATACATTCAAGGACTGAAAGAAAAAGTAATTAATACATTTTTGGCTTGCTTTCCATACAGGATTTCCCTGTAAACATTGTAGCTCTTCTTGTGTATATCATTGTACATAATGAAACAGATTTTTACTTATGGATGGTATGAACAGCTAGATTTTATTCGTTTTGATAAATCTGAAATAGAAGAATGTCTGAACACATAACATTCTGCATTTGATCATTTCTCTCTATATATAAATAAAACCTAAAAAAATAACATAAAAGTATTGAAATAAACAAATTACAATGAAGAATTCTTGAAACGGGTATATCTTTGAAATCTACCATCAAGCAATTTTGATTACTTAATATATTGGGATAACTTCAAAAGTTTAGCTGTAAAATAAACATATGCCCCAGTAGTGGGCAAAGCATGAATAGCCCATTGTGTAGCTTTGCATTTAACAACAAAAAAGAACAACAACAAAATAAACACATATCTGGTACCATGACGCGGTTTTTAAAACTAGATTACTATTATCTTATAGATATGCAGTTGAAAAATGTTATCCTTGTATTTTTAACCCGAACTGCTCTTTATATGACAGATCGGCTAAACAGTCAGATCAGGGACCTTGAGGTTCAACCATAGTCATACCTAAATTAGAATTTCTGACCAGTAAAAGAGCAACTATAGTCAGCACGGCTACGCGATTACTCTTCACCGAATTACAGGATTGACTGCTACAGTTATAACGTTCCTATAGTTGAAAGTGCAAGGCGTATTCAGTATTGCATATCACAGCTCAAACTTCGGAACTTCAGGTAAGCAGTCCGACACGCTAACCAATAAGCCTCGTTTTATCAATTCATTTAGAAATAAATTTGGTTTTAAAATATTCAAATAAGATCCAAAACTAGTTTTTTTTTTAAACTGAGGGTTATCAGTGGTGTTACCTACGTCACTAAAAGCTTGAGTTAAACGAAGTTGTTTACATTTTTTTACTGTAATTTAATTTAATGGCCAGTATCTAGAGTAAGCAGTTAGAATGAAGATCATTTCTATTTGTTTTGTTTTCGGATATTCCAGTAAAATTATTTAAGGATTATCTGTGCTGGAAGTCCCTAATTTTGAGACAACACTGAGGGTATTTTTCGATTTAGAGAAGGCATTTAATACAGTACCGCATCAAATATCATTACATAACATTATATTAATTTTAATAAGTATTATGAAAATCGTTATAAAAATAATATTTAAAACGTGAAAGAAATGTACAAAAACAATACAGTTTTGTTATAAGACAGAAGAAAAGGTAGTTAGTCAACATTATCCATCGGTAACTCTTATAGCTCTAAAGTGCGGAGCGTGATGATTTTATTTTTTGTGTTAACGGAACACGAGCAATGGTCCCATAGTTTGACATGTTAATATCTGAACCACGTTTAGCCCAGCTTAATTTGAAATAAATGAATTCAGTCTCAAAGCTTTATTGCATTAGTTTAGAAATTGAGCATGGCGACAAGTGTAATAAATAAGTGACACAGAAATGTGTGTGCGTGTAATAAATAAGTGACACAAACAGTTATGTGTATATAATGAATTAGTGCTACCAAACTGTCATAGTTGGTTTATATTTTGTTTTAAAATTAACTTACTTTTAATTAGAATATTAATGTGTAGATAAAATATTGGTAATAACTATGGAAACAGCTGTTTGTAGAATACACAAGTTTACACTACTTGGGTTCTTAAGCGAATTAAAAACTGTATTAAGAGGTAATAGAATTAAACATGTAATCAATTTTGGTGATGTAAACATTGATTTCTAGATAAAACAAATGATTTTGATAAATATATGGATTTAATGACTGTGTTTTGTTTTGAAGCATATATAAATGAAGCAACTATAGAGGTAAAGCAGTCAATTTCATGTTTTCATCACGTATTTTTAAGAGAAATTGAAGATCAAAAGTCATTTGTAGCCATTATAAAAATATGAATAACGGGTTATTACCCTAGAGCATTGAATGTAAATTTTGATAGAAAACCATAAAATGATGTAGATAGATGATAATTTTATGAAAAAAATAGATTATACAATTTTAAAACAAAATTTAAATAAACCAATATATATGTTTGTTATGGATTTCGCGCAAAGATACACGAGGGCTATCTGCGCTAGCCGTCCCTAATTTTGCAATGCAAAACTAGAGGGCTACTCTTTTGCCAACGAATAATGGGATTATAACGCCCCCACGGCTGAAAGGGCGAGCATGTTTGGTGGGACAGGGATTCGAACCCGCGACCCTCAGATTGCGAGTCGAGCGCCCTAACCACCTGGCTATGCTGGGCCTATATATTTGAACAAATGTATATGAAATATTTGCAGAAATATTAATTAAAGAAATAAATAAAAATCAAGCTAATACATAAAATGTTATAAAGCGAATTAATTTAAGAACTATGGATCACTAATGAAATAACAGAATTGAAAAAGCTAGAAAATATAATGTATTAAAAGTATGAAAAACATAATTCTAATTAATATTATGAAGTTCGTTTCAAAGATTGTAGAAATAAAATTTTAAAAAGCTATGAATAAAAAATAATCTCAATAAAAAGTAATTCTTAGAATATCTTTGTTTGTAATTAAGCACGATGGGATATCTGTGCTCTTCCCATCACGGGTATCGAAACCCGGTTTTTGGCGTTGTAAATACGCAGACATACCGCTGTGTCCTTTGGAGGTTAGAAATATATACAAACAACATAATTTTGTTAATAGGCTAACGGATAATGACAATCTGGAGATAATATTACACGGTTGCGTAGATGGTAAAAGAAGAAATGATAATAATTAATTACAAATTTTCAGCAAATAAATTTGATAACAGAGTCGTCAATCCAATCAGAAATTGTTACATCCTTACGAAGCCTATAGAAGCAGAAGCAGTTATAATATTTCCAGTAGTAGTAGTGTGGTCTTGTCATGGCTCCAGAAAAAAAACAAAAAAACTCTAAGGCAAACTTGTATAAATCAAAGGTTTGACTAGTCAAATATACCAGATGTTACAGCAGGAGCTGTTTAGAAGACTCTGAAGAGTGTAGCAAAACTGGTGCTGTTAATAATATAATTGGTAGAGGTAGAAAACCGAATGTCTCTAAAAGTAACATAGAGTATCTCAGGGCATGTTTCTATGCGATACACAACTGTCGAGCTTTGGCCTTGTTGTAAATCCAGACGTGAACGTCACATTGAAAACAGTAAGAAACAAGTTAGCACGCAGTGTTCTCCATGAGCATAATGCTGATCAAAAACTGCTGCTAAGAAAAGCAAACCAAACCAAAAGGTTGAAATGAGTATTGGACCATAAACAATGGAATTAGCAAAGCTGGATACATGTGTACTTTTTACAGATAAATCCAACTTCAAATTGCTTGGCATCAATCACCAATTTTTGTTCGACGACGAAGAGGGGAAATGTACCATAGTCAATATATAATATCTACAGAATTGATGGCACCTTGACTGTTGGCATGTACAGGCTTACATTTACACGACTCATCAGGCAAGGTTTCATCTTTCAACAAGACAATAATCCCAAGGATGCAGCAAATGTGGTGAAACGATGTCTAGACGGCAAAGAGATTGATAGATCACTCGCATCCATGACTAGGCCTGCACAAAGTCATGATATAAACATGATTAAAGCTTAATGGGCTTATGTAAATGCTGAGAAGGTTAAAAGGCGACGAAACAACGAGGGGAGTAATACAACTTTTGAAACAATATTCCACTGTGGTACATTGATAATCTGTTATTGTTCTATATAAAATGAAGGGCTCACAAACAAGATACTAATGTTTTGTACAACTTATTCATTTTCCTCTTGAATTTTCTGTGCAAATATTTTGTAGCATTAAGAAATTCACATCTAGTTACCGTTAATCATTGTTTGTGACTCAAGAATATGTATCATTCATTTGTTTCTATAACTATTATCATTGTTGTATATATATATATATATATATATATATATACACATAGAGTGCTGAAAATTGTACGTGTGTGTGTTTTTAGACAAGGCTGTACGAGAGCAATTTAAATTTCATCAATAGCACTCATCACCAACTGTTAAGCTACTCTTGTATGAACGAATGGTGTAATTTGCTCATCAATCGTATACCTCATCTACTGACCCAAAGTGCAGAGCGTGGTTTTATGGCAACAGGACGCCAATAAGAACTCTCGGATTCACAGTCCAGGCACGCGAACCCTTACACCAAACCCTTCCTTATTTTGTTTTAAAATTAATAAGTTTCAATTAAAAGAATGATGCTTAAATTTATGAACAATTTGTACTATGAAACTGTTGTCATTGAATTATACGAATATATATTTTGAAATTAATTTTAATTAGAGTATTAACATATATATTGATAAATAGTACTAATACCACTAACAAACTATTTTCATTGATTAGTTTGTTTGTTTTTGAATTTCGCGCAAAGCTACACGAAGGCTATCTGCACTAACCATCCCTAATTTAGCAGTGTAAGACTAGAAGGAAGGCAGCTAGTCATTACCACCCACCGCCAACTCGTGGGCTACTCTTTCACCAACGAATAATGGGCTTGACTGTTACATTATAACGCCCCCACGACTGAAAGGGCGAGCTTGGGACGGGGAGTCCAACGCGCGACCCTCAGATTAGGAGTCGAGCGCCCAAACCACCTGGTCATTGATTTGTGTAATGTTTGCATTGAAGTTTCGCACAAAGCTATACAAAAGACATTTTTGAATAACCGACTCAGATTTTTAACTAGTCAAGAGCACTCACCACGAACTGTTTGACTGCTCTTTTCTGACCGGCTACCAGTGGCTAAGCGGTAAGTCGGAAAGCCTATAAACTGGGTTTCGATACCCATGTTGGGCACATCAGAGACGGCCCACTGTGTAGCTTGTGATTAACAACAAATAAACAAACTTTTCTGGCCGAATAGTGTGATTTGGCCGTCACTCTCATCGGACAGATACGATCAGTTGGGCAGAACATATTTTAGTGGCAACGAGATCTGAATCACGAATTCTTGGCTTCACATTCTATTTTGGTTTAAAATAATTTAGTCTTAGTTAGTATGTGAAGAAAGATAAGTTATTACTATTAAACTGTCATCATTGGCTTTTATTTCGTTTTAAAACTAATTTCATTTAAACTAGAATATTAATATATATAATTATATATTATTGATTAGTGCTACATAATTTAGTTTTAGATGCAAAATCAGGGCAGGTACGTTTAGAAAGTATTAAGTATGGAGAAAACAAGAAAAATTATGCAGTGAAAGATATTTTAAGGGGATTTTTGCTTACAATATTTATTTACTGTTTTGTTTCTCCTTATGACATACACTTGGAAAGCTGGGTTTTCAGCTTAATGGTGGAGCATTAAAATGAATGTTTTCCCACAATTGACTGGCTAAAAATGTACATGTATGTGTTCCCTGTATACCAAATCCAGAGCGAGGCTATAAAGAGCACGTGGTCTGGCGCGCACAGCCTGGTATTCGATCAACTGCTGCGATCCGAAGTAGTTCAACGTACGCCGCAGTAAAGTCCACTCTAGACAGGCGTTACACAGGTATTCTCCAACCACCTGCTCTCTTAAAGGTAAGAGTTCGTTATATTTTATATCTTCTTTATTTCAACGGTGCTTTTAATTTATGTAGCTATGTGTGTGCTCTGGTATCCACAATTATATACCACTTACAATATTAAGAACAATGTACACAAAATAAACCCGTTATACTTAGTAACATACCGACCGACCATTCGTAGGAAATATGTCGTTTGCTTCGATCCAGTTAGATAAACCTTAGTTAGAGCTTTGTTGACAATTAATGTTTGCCCTTAACGGTATCAAACTAGAAAATATATAATATTTAGCATATATATATATAATTTATATATCATTAATTAACAAAAAGCTAACACTTGGCACTATACTGACCGATCATAATATCTGAAGATTAATATTAAAATCATATTCAACAATGATATTATTTAAAGCGTAATGCTCAAAATTATTGGGTCATTTATAACCTTGTGGTTAGCGTGGGACGGGTTGTCGAAACGAGGATCTATGACTCTCGTCGCGTTCCCTTAAAACGGAGATTAGAATATCCCAAAAGTTGGCGGTGGGCGCTGTTGACTAACAGCCTTCCTTTTATTTTAGCAATTAAAATAAGTTATAATTACGCAGATATCCTTTATGTAGCTTTGCACGAATATCCGAATCAATCAATCAGAAATTACTTTAACTAGAAATAATATCAGATAACACTCGAAACGATTTTCAACAGAGATAATATCAGATAATACTCGAAACGATTTTCAACAGAGATACTATCTGAATATTTAATCCTGTTCGAGAGCAATCTTAGCTTTTCTTAAATCTGGCTTAGTCGCTCAGGAATAAAGACTCGGTTAACATACAACTAAAACTCTTTTGTTACATTTTACAACCGCCTTTTACAGGCCGAGCTCCCCAGTGGCTCAGCAGTAAGTCAGCAGGCTTACAAGTCTAAAAATCGGGTTTCGATACCCTTAGTGAGTAGAGCACATACAGCACAGTGTGTAGCTTTGCGCTTAACAACTTCTCACGTCTAAGTAAAAGTTTTTTATGAAAATTCTAAATAATACAAGATGATAGAAGAAGAGAAAAATGACTTAGTCGTTAGGAAAATTATTAGTAGAGAAAATAAAAATCACCAGTTAAGGTCATTTAAAATAAAATTCGAAAGCATTGTAATCAGTGTTATATTCATAAAGAAAAATGTACCAATATTCTGTGTTAGCTAGCAGCAGGAATACTTTTCGACTGTTAAATACATAAAAAATTAGCTAAGCCACACATATATTTGTGAGGCTAATCTTGAAGCGTATCTAGGTGACAATCAAATGATTGCATTCCTTTAAATTGTACTAAGTAATTTATCTATCTAACGATTACATTCCAGATTTACTAATTTTAACATTTAAAGGAAAGAAAGAAAACCCAGCAACAAATACGTTGAATTTATTTTAAACAAACCTTTAAGATAATAAGGCCAAAAACAAAACAAAAATAAAGTTACACAAAAACAAAGCAGTCAAGTCAAACTAGGGTACAAACTACAAAGTGGAATGGTAATATTTACCTTGATACGAGAGTTATCTATGGTATTAGAGCCTACACAATCACAGGGATAAATCGTCTATAATGTATGTATCCACAAGCCTCACATGAGAAACAACAAACGTCAAGAGCAAATTGAGGGTGTTTAAGTCTATAAAGTTTCAAACATCTAAAACTACCATTCACCATTTGCAGCTAGTTGTGGGAGGTTAAAGTTGCTTAAACTACTGGAATACCAACTTCACGATATAAGTTTTGTTTTATCACCTCTATTGGCATTGTTCTAATACCCAGTTTTATTTATTTATTTATCTTATTTTGCTTTATTTCATTCAGAGAAATTATCTCCTGACAACTGGATACAGATCATGAGTTTTGGATGTGGTCTTTTTGGGCTTGAGACCCCATATTTGCTTTTAATATGATATCCTTATATATAACGTTTGTGAATAGATGGTAATTCTAATTGTTTCGTTTGTCATTTTCCACAGATACCTCTATTACTAAAGGTACTTTTTATCCTTTCCACACGGGCCTGGCGTATCCTTGTGATTAGTGCTCAGTTTGTGAATGCGAGGGTCCAAAAACGCGCTCCATTTTCGGGACCGTAGGTGTGCTGTAAGAATTACAGTCAAATTTCACTATGCCACATTGGACTTTATATCCTAGTTATATTTACATTCATAGTTTTATTTCCAAGTTTGATACTTTTTGTTTTTGGCTTTGTGTCTGAAAAATGTATTTATTTGTATAGGTTTTTGTGTGTGTGTGTGTGTTTAAATTGTTGTACAGTGAACATATACTCAAACAATTTCTGTATATAATCCAGTATCAATATCACTACATAAGTAAACCTATAAAATTATAGAATTCAACCACGTAAATGTTTTAGTTTTGTATAAAAGATCATATGAATATGATGATAAATATATTACTTTGTACATGTAACTCAGGACTGCCCACGATTAATCTCACTCTCAACGACAAGCTATGAATGAAAATAAAATCATAATTTTGTATCATTCATCAATTAAAAAAAAAACAGAATGACCCATGTTTTATAATAATTATGTGAAATTTGTGAAATGAGACATGATAAGTGATATGACTTGTTTACAGATGCTGTTATCATGGTGAGCATAGCCTTGACAGCACTAGTGACGGCAAGTACATGCCTGCTAATAGTGTGGCAAGGTGAGATTGTAAATTACTATTTTATATTATTAATCTCATAAATAGCTATTAAAATACTGTTTTTTCAAGAGAATAACCTAAAGAATGGATATTTTAATTACGTGTTTTCAACATTTCAAAACATCTTGAATGACATCAACGAGACAATACTAGCTTAAAAAAGAAAAAAAAATCACGAATATTATTTGTATGCTCGGCCTTAATTACTTAAAACTAGTTTTCAAGAATAGATAAGAAAGAATACTGTATCTTTCTCATGTTTATTACTTCTCAGAAACCCCAAATCATTTATCAACACTTGCATTTAGCTTATACACAGGATATGCTTGAACGTAAATCTATCTATCTATATGTAGATATATTGATATGAATGTTCAAAATATTTCAAAAACTCTTTATTTCTACTAACATAAAACAAATAAATATGAACTCTCATACATAAAATCATGATTACAAGTGATTTTATCTTCCAATATACCCTTCAGTTTCCAAAGCAAGATACTTTGTTGATAAAGCCTTCATAAGAATAAAGTACTTCTTTTGAAGCCCAAGGCAAAATTTAAATCAACTCACTAATGAAAGAAAAAAGATATTAACAAAAAAGGAACAGTAAGTAGATTTCATGCAGCTTGATTAATTAAAGTGTTTTGCTTACATGAAAGTTGGGCCGGACGTACCCTAATAGCTAAAGTGTTCCGACTTTGCATTAGAATGTTAACTGTACGCGTCCCGTAGCCGTTAAAACGCGCTACGTACCATGGGACTACGAGTGTACTATAAAGGAGAAGATCAAATTTCACAATTCACCCAGAAAAAAAAGGAAGCTTATGATTCGGCGGAAAGTGCTGTCAACTAACTGCATTTTCTCTAGTCTATCAGCTCAAAATTTGGAACGGCTATGCGCAGATAGCCCTTGTGTAGCTTTGAGCAAAACTTCTAAAGAAATAAATTTACAAAAGTTGTTTCGAAAGGTATTTCTACTCCACCTTGGGCATAAAGGATTCGTTAACGTAATCACAGAATCGTAAATGTTTGTGTTTGGACTTCAAAGTTTTCTTGAACAGAATGATAAGTATTTATAGAATTCATAGCAACGTAAATGTTATTATAATTCGACTGGAATCTCTTTCTGAAAGAGTACGCTGTCATTTTTTTTTAAACTGGTGGTTCTTGTTCCTTTAGCGCAAAGCTACACACTTGACTGTCAGTGCTCTGTCCACCGTGAGGAATCGAATTCTAAATTCTACTACTGTAAAACTTTAAACTTACCGATGACCGACCGAGAGATTATGTGTCCTTATTAGGCCGATTATTTTATTGTATCTTATTATGGTGATATTTTTACAGATTATGTTCTCATTATTTTTTTCAGGAAGAGTTAAGATAAAGCAAAAAATAGACGTGGTATAAAATGGTTCTGAGAAAAAGAGAGTTATATTCAAATTGATTTGTAGTATTTACCTCTGTTATTTTATGATAATTCTTCCGTCATCCTACCCCCCTAGTGGCACAGCGGTATGTTTGCGGACTTACAACGCTAGAATCCGGGTTTCGATACCCGTGGTGGGGGCAGAC